>NC_055999.1:30291657-30594721 GCF_018446385.1 Zingiber officinale | reverse complement strand
AGCCTAAAATCTTTCTCTTCTAATGTTTCCCGCCAAGATTCTAGTTTAGAGGATAAGTACTCTAGTTCCCTTATATAAGAACGAGGGAGATGTACAAAATTGTGAAAATTATAGGGGCATTAAACTAATGAGTCATACCATGAAACTTTGGGAAAAAGTAAGAAAAAAGATTAAGGAAGGAGACCATGTGACCGAAAATCAATTTGGGTTCATGCTTGGAAGGTCGACAATAGAAGTTATACATCTTCTAGACAATGAATTGAAAAATATTGGGAGCAATAATAAGATCTGCACATGGTATTCATTGACTTAGGAAAAACTTATAATAGAGTCCTAAGAGAAATTATACGAAGAATTCTAGAAAAGAGAGGTGTTAGTGTAATATATATTGAACTAATTAAGGATATGCACGAGGATGTAACAACTAGAGTAAGCACTTCAGACGGAGTAACTGAAACATTTTCAATAAAGATAGGGTTATATCAAAGATCAGCTCTAAGTCCCTATTTTTTACACTAATTATAGACAAACTTACTGCACACATTCAAGATACAATACCGTGGTTCATATTGTTTGCAGATGATATTGTTTTGGTAGATGAAACACATGAAGGAGTTAATGCTAAACTAGAATCTTGGTGGGAAACACTAGAAAAAAAAAAGGTTTTAGGCTTAGTAGAATAAAGACAAGATATATAGAATTTTAAGTTTAGCAATATTAAACATAATGAGACAATTGTTAAGATAGAAGATGACAAGTTGCCTAAAACTGAGAGCTTTAGATATTTAGGTTCATTTTTACAAAATGATGGAGGAAATGAAAGAGATGTCTTACATAGAATACAAGCAGAGTGGTTGAAATGGAGGAGAGCGTCGAGCGTTTTATGTAACCGTAAAGTACCTCTAAAACTTAAAAAGAAAAATTCTACAAAATCGCGGTTAGACTTGCTTGGAGCTGAATCTGATACCAAATAATTGGTATCAGATTCAAAACGAAAAGCAAGTATCGTAAACTTGCTCTGATACCAAATAAATTGGTATAAACCTAAATCAACCTAATTTAAGTATCTTACCTCAAACTCACAACCAGGGATGCTGCTGCCGGAAAAATGCTAACGGAAGGCGCCTGCTGACGAAGCTCTACGGCCTGAATTCCTACAAGCCACTACCAGGAACAAGCATAACTGAAATCAACAACCCAATCTCTATGAATCTAGAACCCAAAGCATGTTAAACTTCTAAACTCTGTCCACAGACTCCCTTGTTGGGACCAAATATGTAGCTAGAGGGGGGGGGGGGGGGTGAATAGCTCCGCGCGATCTCGTGCTCGTCGTTGCTTGTTTCTTGTGATGAGATGCAGTGAAAAATACAAAGAGACAAACACACAACGCTAACTCGAGGATTTACTTGGAATCCACCTCAAGAAGAGGTGACTAGTCCAAGGATCCACACAATCACGCACCCTCCACTAATAAAACACTCCTTTACGGTAACTACCGAAGGCGGAGAAGCCCTACAAGTTCACACTACAAGAGGAACGGGAAAGGAAACAAAATATACGCAAAAGCTTACAAGTTTGCACAAGAAAACCCTAACCATAGCTTTTTTCTTCTTGCTGTAGATCCGCCTCTTGACTTGGAAAAACCCCCAAGAACTTCAAGGACTGGCGGTGAGAACTCTATCGAGAAGCTGTGGAAGCGCTGTGAAGATCTGAGATGAAAATCGTGAGCTCTACCGAAGATGAACGCACGCCAACAGCTATATCCCGCGCCAACGGTCGGATCTCAATCGATTGGATTGCTCCCAATCGATCGGGGAGCTTTGGATCGATCGACCGATCGATCCAAAGCGCCTCTGTACTCCTGGGAATTGCCTGGATCGATCAACGGATCGATCCAGGGCTTATCGCCCGAAATCTCACCTCCCAATCGATCGATCGATCGATTGGAGGCTCCCAATCGATCGGTTGATCGATTGGGAGGCTTTCTGTTCGCGCGACACTTCTCCCAATCGATCCACTGTGCGATTGGAAGGGGGCTTGTCGCAATAACTCACCCAATCGATCAGCTGATCGATTGGGCATAAGCCAATCGATCGGCTGATCGATTCAGCTCATGATTTCGCCCAAAATCAAGTCCAAAGCCCCCTAGACCAACATTCGGTCATCCATGACTTGTTGGTCCATCATGCCTAGCATCCGGTCACCCTTGACCTGCTAAAACTCCCTTACCAATTGTCCGGTTAATCCCTTTGACTCACTTGGACTTTTCTCCCCGTACCAAGTGTCCAGTCAATCCCTTTGACCTACTTGGGCTTCCCAACACCAGATGTCTGATCAAACTTGATCCATCTGGATTTCCTGTGCCTAGCTTCACTCACCAGGACTTTCACCTAGCTTCACTCACTAGGATTTTCCTTCTACCTAGCTTCACTCACTAGGACTTCTCATTTGCCTGGCTTCACTCACCAGGACTTTCCATCTGCCTAGCTTCACTCACTAGGTCTTTCACCTGGCTTCACTCACCAGGATTTTCCAGCTGCCCGGCTTCACTCATCGGGACTTTCACCTAGCTTCACTCACTAGGATTTTCCATATGCCTAGCTTCACTCACTAGGTCTTTCACATTGGCTTCACTCACCAGGATTTCCAGCTGTCCGGCTTCACTCACCGGGACTTTCACCTTCTGCCTAGCTTTACTCACTAGGACTTTCCAGTCAAGTATCAGTCAACCTTGACCTACTTGACTCTCCTTCACAATCTCCCCACATGAACAATCGCACCTGCAATCTCCATGTGTTGTCTACATGTATTGTCAAACATCTAAACCCAAACATCAAGACTCGAGATTAAATCAATTCAAGCTCAATCAACCAGGTCAACCTTGACCTAGGGAATATTGCATCAACAATCTCCCCCTTTTTGATGTTTGACAATACCTCCTTTAAGTTAGACTAATCCTATAGCCTCAACTTCCTTCATGCCAATATGAGAATTATGGTTTCCTTCATTCTCTCCCTTTCCTAGAGGGCAAACTCCCTCTTTAGGTAATGAAGGCCTAACTTAACCATACATTCTCCCCCTATTGGCACACATCAAAAACTCTCCCCTTGAAGAGTTACCCAACGTTGTTGACAACTTCACTCGTTGTTCACAAAACAATAACGAATGTCTCATACCCTTCATTATTTTAAACGCTCATCCTTGAGCATATACCACTTGGTATATTCACACACGATTCAAATGAATGTCACATACCCTTCATTGTCATCAAATGTTCAACCATGAGCAAACACCACATGAATAATGAAGATATTCACTTTTCATTACATGCAAATGCCCAACCTTGAGCATTTTCACTAAAGAAGGTTAACCACCTTCCAAAGTGTATGAAAAATAGATTTTCATGTCCTTAAAGAGTAACTCCCCCTAAAGACATGCATATAACTTCTGTTATTGCACCAACAATGACTTGGAATCCCTAAACCTTTAGGAAACCCAAATTTAGAAGTTTTGAGGTTCAAAAATTCAATACGGAAACCAAACCTAAACCTCTACTTAGTCTTCCTTGACCAATCTATCCTTGTTTTCATCATGAAAACTCCCCTTTTTGTATACAAATGTGTTTTGAGGGATTAGGAATGGTTACCTAGACTAAAGGTAGTTTAAAATGCTGAAATCAAGCTTTCCCAGCCAAAATCAACATCCCCAATCGATTGGAGTTGGGTCCCAATCGATTGAACCCTGCTGAATCGATCCACTGATCGATTCAGATTGCGTGGATCGATAGGTGGATTGATCCAGCGAGCTTCTGCTCACGAGAGATGCCTTCTCAATCGATCGCCCGATCAATTGAGGCACTTCAATCGATCGGGTGATCGATTGAAGCTCTGAAAAAGTTGAAATTCAATTTTAGTCAATTTCAGAAACCCCTAGAAAATTCTATAAAATTCAAAAAATTATGAAAATTGTTGTGGACATTATTTAGGGCATATATTATCATGAAAAAATAGTTTTCTAAGAAAATACTTCATATTTTCCAAGATTGACACAAATTAGAAAACTTGTAAAAACTTTAGTATTTTCTTCTAGTTTGTGTCTAACTTTTCAATGATGAGTACTATCAAAAGATAGTCTTCACCAAGGTTTTCTAAAGCATATTTGAAATCATTTTCAAAACCAATTTCCAACCATGTTATTTGGGCTCAATGCACATGACTTGTACATTAGCTTTCTCAATGATTAGAAAACATATAACTATGTGTTTGATGAACTTAAAACTCAAAAGAATGCACTAAATCAACATCTTGAGTTTTGTTCATCATCCTAGCATCTCACTTGTATTTAATGTGTACAAAACCACATACAAGTCACCTTATAGTTCTTAGTGAAATGTAAACTTTTGGTTTTGCCCTAATCTAAGGATCATGCATATCTACCTAGGCATTTTGAGGTTATGAACATCCACCAAGGATGTTCTTTGTTAATAAATGTCATTTGTCCTTAAATTGCAAGGAATTAAAATAATGCATGATATGTTATGGTATATATCAAAAAGAAATAATTTTCAAAAGAAAAGAAAACATTGTATTTTTTTTGTGTTTTTCATAATAAGACATGAATGCAAAAATAAATATGATGTCATGGCATATGTTGGGCAAACAACGCATGGCACATTAGCATAAAAGAAATACCTAGATTATCTATCTAAGTATCCTTACCCTTAACTAACTTAAAAGTTTAAAACCTAGATTGTCCACTATTTCTCAAGAAAATGTCAAAATCCAATTTTGACATTTCTCTAATCTCTTGATGTATTTATGCCAATTAAACTAAGCACATTCCTCAAATTTTGGCATATTTCATTCTTCCACAAGAGCAACCAATTCAAGTTAAGGCTTAAATTGCCTTTACTTTCCTAAGAACATACCACAATCCCAACTTGGTAGTTCTTATGAATTTTTTTTTTCTCAAATGTACCAAACTAATTATAAAATTTAAATTTCTCACATTATGGCACATCTTACTCTTTCCAAGAGTAAATGAAAATCCACTTCATTTTCAAAGGTATAGTAACCTTGAAAATGCTCTCCAAGTGTCAACTTCATCAAAGTCAGGTTAACTACCCTTCTAATCGGAGTTGATACTCTCTCACCCATCTAAGGGGTAGAGAAAATGCTCTTAGGAATCCAAAACCTATTGGTGCTCCTTGGATGCTTTAGGTATTCACTAGGGAAAACTTTCCTAGATACCTTCCTAGTGACCTTGTTAGGCTTCTTAGAGTCCTTGGTCACCTTTTCTAGGTCAACTCTAGGAATTTCTTCCCTTGTGACTTTCTTTGTGACTTTCTTGGACTTCTTAGAAATCTTAGTCACATTTGTTGCAAAAATGCTCTTAGGGATAACCTCCCTAGTATTTTTGACTTGTCCCTTAGACCTCGACTCGGTTCCATAGCTATATGGAACCCTATGGTAAGAAATTGCATTCTTCTTAGCCTTAGGTTTGTATCCCAAACCTCTATGGCCATTGGATGACTTTTGTACTCCTAGACCTAGGCTATGCTCATTTTGCCCTTTAAGGATATTTTCCATCCTTTTTAGGATCTTTTACATTTTATCAAGTCTTGACCTCAAGACTTGATTTTCTTCCCATAAATCCCTAGATTTTGATTTTTCCTTAAATCCTTGAGCATTTTAATTTCTAGGCTTATAACTATGGTCCTTAGTGTTATTGCCTAAACTTTTACCTACCTTTCTAACCTTAGGTTGAGTGGTTTTAGCATGAAAAGTTACATGTTTTTCCTTAATGCTATCATGCTTCCTATTTTTGTGGTAAACAGCATTAAAATGATAAAAATTAGACTTATGCTTTTTACCATTATTTAAAGTGGTAGGCTCAAGAAATGATACCTTTCGTTTTACCTTGGAGGCTCCCCCTTGAGTAGTGCTTCCTCCTTGAGCCTTGACCGCTTTCTTCCCCTTGAGACATTGACTCCGATAGTGTCCCTTTTGATTGCAAGAGAAGCACACAATGTGCTCCTTGCTCTTCTTTGTTCCGGGAGCAGTCTCTTTGGGCTTTTCTTTGCCCTTTAGTGTCACTTGGTTCTTCTTCTTGGCCAATTTGGGGCACTTGCTCTTGTAGTGCCCATGTTCCCTACACTCAAAACATATAATATGATTTTTATTTTTAATTGAAACATTTATACCTTCATATGTAGGGATGACATCTTCTCCTTTTGATCCGGATGTAGAAACTTCCTCTTGTTCCGACAGTGATGCTCTCCAATAGATTTGACTCGACTTGTGAAGGTGGAAGCTTCTTCATCCTCTTCTTCTCTTGACCCGGATGTGGAGACTTCTCCTTCTTCTTGATCCGGTGTCACCAAAGGTCGCTCCCCCTCAATCCTAGAGGTGGAGGCTTCTTCCTCCTCATCTTGTATATGGAACAAAGAGTATGCTCCCTCTTTGCCCTTTTCATTGTACTCCTTTGAAGATGAGGCTTCTTGGACTTCTTCATCTTCAGAAGTTGAGCATCTCTCAACTTTGGAGTCCTCTTGATTTTGATCCATTGAGTCACCCTCTTTGGATTCTTCTTGATTTGGTACAGTGGAGGGGATATCATGAATCTTGGCCAATTTGCTCCATAGCTCTTTGGCATCTTCAAAATCTCCAATTTGCTCCAAGATATTGCTCGACAATAAATTGACCAAATGCTTGGTCACTTTGTCATTGGCCTCACATCTTTGGATTTGTTCTTGGCTCCACTTGCTCCTCTTGAGAATTTTGCCCTTTGAATTCTTTGGAGCTTCGAAGCCTTCCATTAGAGTAAACCATTGCTCTATCTCCACCATCAAGAAATTTTCGATCCTTGATCTCCAAAGATCGAATCTCATCATTATGAATGGTGGAGGCACCGTCGTATCGAATCCGAGTCCATCTCAGAATTTCATCTTGAAGTTGAGCTTCTTGAATTCTTTGACTTTGATGAATTTGCTTCAACTTCTTCACCCTCTAGCTTTGTTGCCCCTTCCGGCGATGATTCCGGTGAAGAGCGGCCTCACTCTGATACCACTTGTTGGGACCAAATATGTAGCTAGAAGGGGGGGTGTGAATAGCTCTGCGTGATCTCGTGCTCGTCGTTGCTTGTTTCTTGTGATGAGATGCAGCGGAAAATACAAAGAGACAAACACACAATGCTAACTCGAGGATTTACTTGGAATCCACCTCAAGAAGAGGTGACTAGTCCAAGGATCCACACACTCACGCACCCTCCACTAATAAAACACTCCTTTACGGTAACTACCGAAGGCGGAGAAGCCCTACAAGTTCACACTACAAGAGGAACGGGAAAGGAAACAAAATATACGCAAAAGCTTACAAGTTTGCACAAGAAAACCCTAACCCTAGCTTTCTTCTTCTTGTTGTAGATCCGCCTCTTGACTTGGAAAACCCCCCAAGAACTTCAAGGACTGGCGGTGAGAACTCTATCGAGAAGCTGTAGAAGCGCTGTGAAGATCTGAGATGAAAATCGTGAGCTCTACCGAAGATGAACGACGCCAACAGCTATATCCTACGCCAACGATCGGATCCCAATCGATTGGATTGCTCCCAATCGATCGGGGAGGCTTTGGATCGATCGATCGATCGATCCAGAGTGCCTCTGTGCTCCTGGGAATTGCCTGGATCGATCAGCGGATCGATCCAGGGCTTATCGCCCGAAATCGCACCTCCCAATCGATCGGCCGATCGATTGGAGGCTCCCAATCGATCGGCTAATCGATTGGGAGGCTTTCTGTTTGCGCGACACTTCTCCCAATCGATCCACTGATCGATTGGGAGGGGGTTTGTCGCAATAACTCGCCCAATCGATCGGCTGATCGATTGGGCATAAGCCAATCGATCGGCTGATCGATCCAGCTCATGATTTCACCCAAAATCAAGTCCAAAGCCCCCTAGACCAACATTCGGTCATCCATGACTTGTTGGTCCATCATGCCTAGCATCCGGTCACCCTTGACCTGCTAAGACTCCCTTACCAAGTGTCTGGTTAATCCCTTTGACCCACTTGGACTTTTCTCCCCGTGCCAAGTGTCCGGTCAATCCCTTTGACCTACTTGGGCTTCCCAACACCAGATGTCTGATCAAACTTGATCCATCTGGATTTCCTGTGCCTGGCTTCACTCACCAGGACTTTCACCTAAATTCACTCACTAGGATTTTCCTTCTGTCTAGCTTCGCTCACTAGGACTTCTCATTTGCCTGGCTTCACTCATCAGGATTTTCCATTTGCCTAACTTCACTCACTTGGTCTTTCACCTGGCTTCACTCACCAGGATTTTCCAACTGCCCGGCTTCACTCACCGGGACTTTCACCTAGCTTCACTCACTAGGATTTTCCATCTGCATAGCTTCACTCACTAGGTCTTTCACCTGGCTTCACTCACCAGGATTTCCAACTGTCCGGCTTCACTCACCGGGACTTTCACCTTCTGCCTAGCTTCGCTCACTAGGACTTTCCAGTCAAGTATCAGTCAACCTTACCTACTTAACTCTCCTTCACAATCTCCCCACATGAACAATCGCACCTACAATCTCCATGTGTTGTCTACATGTATTGTCAAACATCGAAACACAAACATCAAGACTCGAGCTTGAACCAATTTAAGCTCAGTCAACCAGGTCAACCTTGACCTAGAGAATATTGCACCAACATCCCTTACCTCCTCCATGCTCGTTTTGGCTCCCTCTCCAGGGAAATTCGCAGATCTGCCCCAAACAATCTTCACTACCTCTAAGGTCCTCTGACCTACTGCAGTGGCCAGAATCCAGTCGGAAAGTCCTTGCTGCTAGGGTCCTATAACCAGAGGTGCCGGCAGAAATACTTCAGGGGTCTGTGATCGGGCAGAAGGCAACCAAGGAGAGATCGACGGTAATACCTCAACACCAGCGCACGGGAGGAAGAAAACCAAACTAGGGCTCGACGTTGCTCACTTCTCGTGGTCGGTTCAAGGCTGATGGCCAACGGTCGAGTGGCGCTAGCACTCGGGGGGTAGAGCAAGGGTAGGCTGGTGGTGGATCAAGTTAGGGCACAACTCCGGATCGGAGTGGCGACAATGCTGCTCGGCGCAATTTAGGGATCTCTGCGGCAAGGAACGATGGGGCAGAGGAGGAGAAGGTGACACTAGGGCTTCCTTGGCCGAGGGGCTTGTACGCGGGGAAGGGCGGCTGAAGGCGATCGGGAGAAGGGGCTCTGCCAGTGGTGGCTCGAGCGTCGCCGGCGCTTGGGCAGGGAAGGAAGAGAAGAGAGGAAGAGGAGTTCGGCAGTGATCGGGGGAAGAGAAAGAGATCGGGAGGAGAAGTTCGGGCACGGCACGGGGACGGAAAAAAAAAGGAAAAACAAAAGAAAATCAAACTTCTCCAGATGGGTAGCTTAAACAGACTTTCCCGTGCTTCAATAATTTATCCACGTAATCTAAGTCATACGGGCTCCAAAAAATTTTCAAAAAATTTCTAAAAATCCCAATAAGGTTATTTGCCTATTTAACTTTATTATTTAATTAATGTTTTGGTACCGTATTTTACTCATTCCATAAATAGTTTAACTCAGCAATAAAAGGTGGTGAAAAAATATTTATTTGCCTTTTTGGATTCTAAGGACCTAGAATAAGTACAGTAAGAAATATGAATTCATCTTTTATGCGCATCCATGGAGGTAAGTTATATGGTGTTAATATAACTGACCAAGATGAATATTGTTGTCCATAACTTCCAAATTGTTGAAATCCATCTATGAAAAGTCAAGTCTTACATTACGTGGTTCCATTGCAAAGGAGAAAAATATTGTATCAAGACGTTTCCACACTGGTAAGTCATAAGGATGACACATTATGTCTTGTTCATGTACATGATTTCGATGTCACCTCATGTGGCTTGTTGTTGTGGCAAATGCATACAAGTGTAGAGCCTTGCAATTAACGGAAAGTAATACATGACTTTCAAGAGAATAATTTTCATGCTTCTTCCTAGATACGACTACTCTACTTATAACGAGGGTGATTACACATTCTACATTCCATTAGTTAGCTATCTTCATTCCAAAAGATCATGCAATTATTAATACAAAAATGAATCATTTCTACTGGCAAATCCAAATCTCTAATTAATTTCTTTGTATTGTAGAACTCATCAGTCATGTAGTTAGCAGCCGGAAACAACTCTGACATCAATTGACACATTTCATCATAACATTGTTCAGAAAAATGATGTTTTGTCTTCATGTTTAGTAATCTTGCACTAGCTGATAGTTGAGAATGGCCCGAAGGAATGTCTTCTCACAATTCTTTCACTAGCCTTCACAATGTCATACATTTTCTGAATATCGGGTGTAGATGTTTTCTCTATATTCGATTGATCATATGCATTCATTACATTGTAAATCAGTGATTGCATTGCATTCACATGCCTTGATGATTCCTCTGGAGCAATCAGGCAGGATGACAAAGCAACAGAAGATCCAATTTGTTCAAATACATACGCCTCTCTATAATAATACCAGTTGTAATTAGGGGTGAGAAAAAATACGGTTAAACCGAATAAACCGACCAATATTTTAATTTCAGTTCGGTTAATTCGGAATTTCGGTTAATTCAATTTAAAAAATTGGTTATTTCGGTTTAATCGGTTCGGGGTTCGGTTTTAAAGTTTGTTATTCGGTCAAACCGAAAAAACCGAACTTGAAGGACTCAAATCATAAGTAAACCGGTAAACCCTAAAATCTCTATTCTTCTCGTCTCCCATCTCCGCGACTCGCTCCCTCACCGCTCACGCTCCCGTTCTCGATGTGCCGCCCATCACCGACTCCAGTGATCTGTTCGTGATCAGCGACTCAGCATTCTCTCCTCCCATCGCCTTCTCACTGAACCTACGACTCCACATCTCCTCTGCCTCTGGTCCGCCCTACTCAGTCCTCCTTCCTCTCGCTGCCGAGCGACTCCACATCTCCGTCAGCGCTCCAGCCATCCCTCCTCCCTTCTCCGAGCATCTCCTCGGTTCTTCTTGCTCACTGCTCAACCCTTCCTTCTTTCACCGTTCTCTCCACCGGTACTTCCTGCTCACTGCTCAGCAGCCCTCCATCCTCCCATCACTCTCTGTTTGTTCCTCCTTGCTCACTGCTCAACCCTCCCCTTTCCCGTCACTCTCACCGCCTGCTCATTCCTCCAGAGCCCCCTCATCCTCACACCACAGTAGCCAGTAACTGCCCTACGGTGTGGGTAAGTAATACCTACTTATAATTTACTCAATATTTTGAAATTAGTAATCATTGATTTTATATGGCATATGAATTCTTTGTTGAACTCAAGTATTTAACAGTAGCTAGATATTCTAAATCCTGATAATAATTATCATCATGTTTAGTCATAAGTTGAGTTTCATATTTATCTTTCAATTTTAGTCATTTATATTTTAAACAGTGTTATCACACCTTGTAATATTTTTTAAACAGTGTTTGTGAATCATCTGTGAACAGTGATCAGTATTTGTATATCAATGCAAGGAGATTTATCAAATATGGATGTTAATGATAGTTGTTCAATACCACAATCTGAAAGTGGTCCTATTGTGGGAACAAAAACTACTGTAGATTCCAAAAGAAAGGTAATCAAAAGAAAAGCAATGAAACCGAGAAGTGAAGTATGAGATCATTTCATAAAGTTTACTAATGATGCATTAGAGATAAAAGCCAAATGCAAATATTGTGATAAAGAATTTTTTTGTGATCCATATAGGAATGGAACAACAAGTTTGAGATCTCATATTACTTCATGTAAAAAACACCCTGATGTTGTTGAAACAATTCAAGCACAGTTAAGTTTACAAAGTTCAAGAGAGGGTGAAGTGTCTCTAACTTCTTGGAAATTTGATCAAGATGCATCTAGAAAAGCATTAGCTAGAATGATCATAATGGATGAACTTCCTTTCAAATTTGTAGAAAGAGAATGATTTAAAACATTTATGGCTATGGTATGTCCAAAGTTTCGAATTCCTTCAAGATGGACCACATGATTGTGTTGAATTATATTCAGTTGAAAGAGAAAAATTGAAAAAATTGTTGCATGATTCAACACAAAGAATTTGTTTGACCACTGATACATGGACATCGATTCAAAAAATCAACTATATGTGTCTAACAACTCATTTTATTGATACAAACTGGAATTTACAGAAAAGAATTCTCAATTTTTGTCCAATTACAAGTCATAAAGGAGAGGCTATTAGTTTAGCCATTGAAAATTGCTTGAGAGGTTGGGGAATTGACAGAATTTTCACAATTACAGTTGATAATGCAAGTTCAAATGATGTTGCTATCAATAGTTTCAGAAAAAAGATGACTAATTGGGGTTCCACTATTTTGAAGGGTGAATATGTTCATATGAGATGTGTAGCTCATATAATCAATTTGATTGTTGTTAATGGCTTAAAAGATATAAATCAATCTGTGATGAAGGTTAGAAATGTAATTAAATATGTTAAGCAATCCTCCTCTAGATTAAGCAAGTTCAAAGAATGTGTTGAGATTGAAAAAATTGAAAGCAAGAACTCATTATGTTTAGATGTACCAACTAGATGGAACTCAACTTTCTTGATGTTGAATACTGCTCAAAAATTTGAAAGAGCTTTTGATAGGTTTGATGAACAAGATCCATGTTTTAAATTAGATCTTCAATATGTAGAATGACATACCATTTTGAATGAGAATGGAGAGATGATATTTGACTCAGATGGTAAACCTAAAAAAGAATTGAAGACTTTTGATGGGAAGCCAACAAGTATAGATTGGGCTAATGTTAGACCATTTGCATCTCTACTGCAAGTTTTTTATGAGCTAACATTAAAAGTTTCAGGATCTTTGTATGTCACATCCAATACTTTTGCACATGAGATTAGTTATATTTTTATCATCTTGAAGGAGTGGCAAGAAAGTGATGATCTTGATGTGTATTCAATGGGAATTAAAATGAAAAATAAATTTGATAAGTATTGGGGAGATCCTGAGAAAATGAATAAGTTGTTTTATATTGCGGTTGTGCTTGATCCAAGACATAAATTGGATTTCGTAGAATTTATGTTGATTGAATTATATGGAGATGAGAAGGGTGAAAGAGTAGGAAAGATTATAAAGGACACTTTATTTGTTTTGTACAAGAATTATAAGGAAAAATGGAGCCTCAATGTAATACTTCAAGAGTTCCATCTATTTCAAAATCAGTTGACAAGGGCAATACTTCAAACAACATGAGTGATTTGAAAAGACAAACAATTATAGCCAAGTATAAGAAACAAAAGTCACATGTTTTTGGTGATGGCAACATGTCAGAATTAGACAAGTATCTTAATGAAATAGTTGAAGAGTATTGTGATAATTTTGATATTTTGGGATGGTGGAGGCAAAATTGTCACAGATTTCCTATACTTGCTCAAATTGCTCATGATGTATTAGCCATTCCGATATCAACAGTTGCTTCAGAATCTGCTTTTAGTACTAGTGGTTGGATACTTGATTGTTTTAGGAGTTCATTAACTCCGAAGGTGGTAGAAAGTCTTATTTGTACTCAAGATTGACTTTGATTAAATTTGAAACCACTCAACATCGAAGAAATTTTAGAGGATGTGGAAAAACTTGAAAGCGTTAAGTTTTTCTTTTTAAGAAAAAGACAATTAGATTTTTATTTATAATTATAAACTTATAAAGAGTATTGTGATAACTTGCATTTTTTTATCAAAATTCTGAAAAATTATAATGGACTCATCTTCTTCGACAACACCGGCGATAAACAATGGTATGTTTAAATATTATATTTTATTTAAATTGACCTTGAAGCTATCTAATGATGTAAGTGATCATTTTCAATTGTTGTTACCTTGTTCAATAAACATGTGGCAGTACATGTTGATTTTATGCAATTTCATTTATATAATGTAGGTTGATTTGGAAAGGATTGCAGACTCATGGCTATGTTGGGGCTGACCTTGTTGCTTTATGCATTGAAATTGCTTTCCAAATGATGAATTTTATCTTGATGTAATCAAAAGATTGTATGAAGTTTTTTGTATATCTTAAATAAGTAGATGATCTGTTAGCCTAGAACCTTTTGTGCTCATTGTAATTTTGCTTAGATTGTCTTGTGCAATCAAAAACACCCACTTGTTAATAGTAATTCTAACTCCTACTCAACCTTTTTCATAACATTTTTATATTTGATGACTCAAGCTTTTAAAAGTTTACTGCTAAGGAACCATGCTACACAAAGTTAGGTGCTTTGCTTGAAGGTTTTAAAGATGCCAAGAAGTGCACTGAGCTGGATCCATCATTTTCTAAAGGACAAGGAAAGGTGCAATCCAATTCCTTATGAAAGAGTATGCTATTGCAAAGTTCTTACTTCGGCTATGCTATTTTTATTCTTGATACTAGCAAAGTTCTTACTTCAATAATGTTTTTTTTATGTTCTGTTTGAGACTAGCAATAAGTAATATAGCTTTGTAGAGCTGCGTTTGGTAGCTATTTGATCTCTAAAAGGATTCTTCAATGGGTGTACTATCTTAATAATGTACAAAATTAGTGTTGCTTATGAAACAAATATCCTCAAGAGACTGATATATAGATAGAAGGCTAGTGTGGGTCAAATGAGGCCCGTTGGAATAGGCATTTGACATTGCCAAGGAATATACCACAAAACCTGACTTTGAATATATCATGATACGACTACAAATAAGCTAATTTTCCATGAACATAGAGCTACTGAAATAAATAGAATCTGTGTTGTCCTTATCTTGTATTTTTTTATTGCATATATTTGTTAATGTTGTTTAATGTATTTCAGTTGATATGCATTCAAGATATTATTTATCAAAAGCTTTTATTTTTTTATCACATAAATTAATATAATTTCAGCTCATGATCAGGTGCATTAAATAGATCAATAAGACTAACAGTGGGAAATTAGTCCAGAGGAATTGAAAGAGAGACGGGTTAGTACATCACTAATTGTCGTGAATGTTTCACTTTTGTAAATGTTATATACTCAAATTTGTTTCCAGGCAAAGACTATGCAGGACATGATCCAGAAATACAAAGCATTTTAACATAATATGTTATGCAATAAGTACCTTTTAGTTCCCGTATTTAATTTATACCATTTGTATTTTTAGTTCCATGTAAAATTATTAATTTTTGTCTGCCTTTTAGGTTTTGGTTAACTTCCAGTTCCAAGAAAATCGAAAGCTATGTCTTCCAGTCACTAGATGATTAAGCTGTGGCAGTATGCTTATAGTTATAAGGAGGCTTATTCCTCAACCAGGCCAAGGTAAACCAAGATTTAATGGCATATTGGTTTTAAGTACTGTCTTTGTTTCATATTCCAGGCAATCTTCTAAGGACATTTTCATTGCAGGATTGTGCCTGACGGAGATCAACACGGAAGCCCAGTAATTGGTAATAGTGGATGAAGAAATGTTTCTGTTAATGGTATTTGCTTTTGAAGTCGATAGTTTGTTGTGGATAATGCTTCTGAGCTTGACTTAATTAACTTTCGGAAGCAGTTGGATTTTAGTCAAATGCTTGTATAGAACTTAGTTAATATTGCCATCTCTTGTATTTGCAGGTCTCGTAGTGTATAATTTGAATATTACTAACAGTGCTATGTTGAATAGCTTGATAAAGTTAGATATATTGAATGTATGAAATGAATGAATTGTTTCAATCACTCTGTAATTTACTCATTAGTATTCTGTCAAATTCAAATCTTTGAAAATGGCCCTTTAAATTGTTGCAGTGGCTTCGAAATACACCATAAAAATTTAAGTATTTGTTAGTCAGGTTATCGTCAGAGCTACATTTCAATTGAAGTCACTAACTACGAAGTTGGTGAAGACAGACAGCATCACAGCATTTGGCTTCTCCCCTCACGTCGGAAATGCTACTTGTTGCGCTTGGCAAACGCAGCATCGCCTCAGGAAGACTCGCCATTTTAGTGTTGTCTTCATTTCCCAGTTGGAATCAATTGAACTGCAATTTGCAACCTTTCTATCGAGCAAATCTTCCAGCATATATGCATTTGATCTGGTCCATAAGATTAGGAATAAAAGCTATCAATAACGAATAAAAGCTTATAAAATATAGACAAGGTAAACAAACACAATTCGGTGGCAAAGCAAACTCTTTTTATCAATTCAGTGGTTGTACACAAACATAATACATAAAATCAAGTATTCGAGTAATTCGGTTGAAAACCGAATTAACCGATTTTTAATCGGTTCGATTTGCTCGGGTTTTAAAGAGGAATTTGGTCGGTTCGGTTTTTTTTTTATAAAAATTGGTTTATTCAGGTTCGGTTTATTTGGTTCGGTTCGGTTTGATTTTAACCGAATACTCACCCCTAATTGTAATAATTTGAAACAAACTCATACCTACATATATGAGTTTTCACTGTATCCTCATCACAAAAAATTGTATTTATACATCTGTGTTGATTACATTGACACTTTAACTTGGCACCATTCAAACATTCTAGATGAGACTTAGCAAAGTTCATAAACTCTTTAACCCTAGTAAAAAATTCTTGACTGATAAATCCATTGTCTAACCTATTGTACATCCAAGTATTGTTCATATATATTGTATCTTAATGAGAATAAAATTTCCAACATGGTTAATCATGCCAAACTAAGCATAAGTATATTTTCGAACATGGTTAATCATGCCAGCAATATCAATCTGATAATTATATTAATATTCTAAATCTGAAAATTATATTTTCGAATGATGCAAACATAATTATATTTTTGCCCGATCAGTATCGAACGCGGCCGAGCAGTGCCGGACACGCCCGAGCAGTGCTGGTCCAGGCCGATTAGTGTCGACCATGGCTTGGCACTGATCTGCTGCTGATCCGTCGTGCCCGACACTACTTTGTCGCTGATTGCGACCTGGCAATGCCTATCGACCGTGGCCTGGCAATGCTCGGTCAGAACATGTAAGAGGAGGAGAACAAAGGGGAGGAGAAGAGAATACCTTAAGTCGGAGGAGGAAATCGTCGGAGCGGTAAGAAATTGCCGGAGAAGCCGGAGGAGGAGAAACACGTGCAAAGTTTGGATAGGGAAGATCAATCGCGAGCGAGCCCTAATATCTCAAATATAACGACGGATTTTAATTAATTATTCATCACTACTATTAGCAACGGATAATTAAATTATCCTGCATTTCGATTTACCGGCAAAAGATTCAATCCGCATACATAGAAAATATAACGACGAAATATTTTATTATGTGTCGCTAATAGCGACAACATATTTAATTATCCGTCATTAATAGCGACGGATAATTTAATTATCCATCACTATTAACGATAAATAATTAAATAAATTATCACTATTAACAATAGATAATTAAATATGCCATCATTATTAGCGAGAGTCATATAATTATTATTATACATCCATCACTAGTCCGATGGTAAAAATTAAAATTTATCATCCAATTATTATTAATAACGACAGATATGTAAATTCATCCTCATATAAAGACAGAAATTAAACATCCCATCGCTAAACTCATCGTTAATAGCTGATGTTTTTTTTTTAATCTTGCAAGATCAACTAAATGACAGGTAGAAAACATCAAGATAATATGAATCGACACGAAGCCTCGAGCAAACGTAACGCACACGACTTAGCAAGGAAAAGTAGGGAAACCACGGCAAAATTCACAACCATACACGAAGAGATGAGCAACAAGCAAGCCTAAAAAAGGAGATGAACCGAAAGATTCAAACACGCAATCTTTTTCTACTTCAACAACAAAAGAGAAAAGAGCTTTTTTTCTTGTTGATTGCACATGAAACCAGAACTTTGGAAACTTGGACAAACTTTCTTGTTGCTTGAGTGGCTTAGAGATGAGTCACAATCCAACAAATTGTCATTACTAAAGCAGTATAATTCTGACCGGGCAAAGCAATCCGAATTCAATTCCACAACCTTTTAGAACAAAAATAAAACACAAGCTCTCAAAAATTACATACAAATTACAATCTTTCCTATTCTTATCCACCATATAGTACCATTTCCTAGTATTCCAAGTATTACACATGTATATTTTGTTCAAAGCTATATATCTATAAAATGAAACAAAATTTCAAACTATACTGCGTACAAGGACCCATCTGTAGGTTGGTTGCCATGTACCTTGATGATTTCAGCCTTCGACATCGCTGACTCGTGTAGGAAATCAACCGACATGAATCATAGAATAAGCTGAAGGCATGAGCAGGCTCTTCCAGTTACTATAGTAGCATTTGACATGCTTTGGAAAGAATGAAAAGGCAAGAATGTTGTCTCAGAATTTAGCATAGATGCGCTTTCAGATATCGAAGCTTCTACCAACTGAAATGTCAAATTGAAAACAAATACCATTGAGAGTTTGAGAGAGGGGGAATAGAATAGAAACAGAATGGAGCAGACAATTAATTCAGTCAAAAATATGCAGCGTGCAACATTCATGTAAATAACTAGGAAATTGCAACTTGTCCTGGTCAACTTGGCATATTAATGACCATATCAACTTATTGTCTTGTCTGAAGCCACCATTTTATTTGCAGTTCTAAAATAGAATATGCAGAATTTGTTCCCGAAGAAGTGCGACCCAAGATATCAAAAGTAAGGCAATTGCAGGGTGCTTACACATGCAAGCCAAAATCCAAAAAGGTGCGCCTAAAACTAGCAATTTTATAATGAAGAATTAGAAAGCTTGCAGTAAGATTTGAAATGCATTTACAAGCTTAGAAAAAAGAAAGTTGTGAATAATAAGATCTCTCCACTATTGTAAGTGTGATATCTTTTATGAATCTCATGTCTGATTCAATTCATTTGTACTAAGTTATGCCAAGTGTTTTGAGGTATTATGAATAACTAGAAGATGACTAAGATATGAATGGAATGATGATAAGCTCTGCTAAATTATTAAAATTCTTAACAAAGAAGGTTTTAAATTATGGAATACTCAGCATGATGATCGTAGAGAAGTAGAGAAATTTTTCCTAGAGAGCACTTGTTAAGAGAAGAACTCAGGTTATTTATCAGGATAGACTATATTTAGAAAGACTCACACAGAGATATTCATCATTCATGCTCTGTGTTTTAAACACTAATTAGTTGTCCATTATGAATAATGTCAGAAAGATTCAGAACTCTTGGGTGACAATAAGAAGGGATTCATAGGTAGGCTCTGTGCCTCCCGAGAAATGCTTTTAAGAAATCAGCAAGCATAAAAAAGATATAGAATGTACAAGTTCAATTATTGTAATTATCTAATGAGCCAAGGCCTAACGTAAATAATTTTTATCACCCAAAAAGCATAATTATACCATAATGCATGAAGTTTAGTAGTACTCACAGCTAGACTCAGCATCCACCACCACAAGCCACATCGTTCTATTGTTTGGCGGTAGCTGCAAATAAACAGGACTGAGGCTGTGTCTTAGAGGGTGGCGAGTGCACACAATTATATCATCCAGCATTGTCAACTTCTTCAAAATTCTAGTCAATTCGGGCACACTTGTTCCCGAAAAAGTCATGGAAGGCCATTCAAAATCATCGTCTAAATTGCCACGGTCATCTGCTACAGTGTAGTAGATGGTCCGAGAAAGTGCCGGTGCTGGTGTGGTTGCTGGCGCCGGTGCCACAGCTGGGACTGGAGCTGGTGCAGCAAAAGAAGGGTATTTCTGCAAGCCAAAATATTTGTTCAATGTTTATAGACATGAGGGAGGAACCAAAATTAGAGTTTATCTAATTCAGAATTTCAAAGTTTTGACTGGTTAACACTAGCGTCAAAAGTCAAGTGTTTTTATATTTATGATTTCACATGAATCTTCAAAGATAGATCAACAACTAGAAAGGAGAAACAATGAATGAACAAATATCATAATGAACGTAAACAAGTTCACTAATCGAGGTGGATCACATAGTTATATCGCAAGTAAAATTTACTAGAATATGCACATGTTAAGGACCGGACCTGTGGAGTGGAGGACGGCTGAGAGTGAACGGTGTAGGCGTGAGGAGAAGAATCGGAGATGGAAGAAGAGGTCGACCACGAGAAGGAAGCTTCGTGAAGGTCATCTGGCTCAAAAGTCGCAGAAGGTGAAGAAATATCAGCGGCGAAAGGGGGTTTCTGCTGCAACGGGCGAGGAGGGGAAGGAGGCGGAGAAGGGGGCCGCTTTATGGAGGCAGCAGGAGGGGCGAGTTTAGGCTTCACAGTGGTGGCGGCGGCGGCGGCGGCAGAAGAAGAAGGAAGAATCTCGACGATGTTAACGTCCCATAGGACCCAATCTTGTGTGGCGGTGTAGTGGGGGAGGTCGTGCGTGACGGAGTTGCGCCAGGGCGGGAGGCTGCCGTTGGCGCGGAGGAACTTTCCGGCGTGGCTCCTAAGCTTGACCTGGAAGCCCTCGCGAAAGGCCTCCCACTCTAAGGAAGGGTCGGATCGGTCGAGGGAGGGCAGGAGCTGGACGACCTTCTTTCCGGTGAAACCGAGGAGGAAGGATTCGGGGGAGGCGGCGAGGTAGCGACCGTAGCAGCTTCTCAGGCGGAGCGCTGGGCGGTCGGGGAGGAACTCGACCTCCCAGCGGGCCCCCGAGGCGGAGCCGTTGCGGCTCTGCGTGACGTGCTCCTCGTCCTCGTCGGCCGTAAGGTACTTTCCGTGGTAGCTACGGAGGCGCACCGCCTTAGCGCGGTCGAACAAGTCCATGACGGCGAAGGAGGAGGAGGAAGAAGAAGAGAAGGAGATGGCCGGGAAGCGAAGGAAGCAGCGAAGGGGTTTAAGAAGGAGGAGAAGACAGCCGGTGTAATTAGTAGTGTAAACTGCCAACACGGCATCTGCCAGCTTTACACACTTATCTGAATTCCACGCCGCGCACGTGCCTTTCAGGTTGCTGTTCGGGTCATAATAATAATAATAATAATAATAATAATAATAAAATAAATAAATAATTAAACGCGCTTGAACATTAACTAAATTCCGACGAGGAGATATACTTAGGAACTAAGGATCTATTGTCGCCTCGCCTGCCTTAATTAGTTTTTTTTTTTAAATTAATTTTGCGGAAAGCATCGACGTGGATTTTAGAACTTGTCCGCGTTTGTTCCTTCTCTCGTTGCTTCCTAGAACAAGACAGACCTCGAGAATATCTGGAAGCCTCGTAAGATTCGATCAACAAATTTCACCTAAATTTAAATCTATTAAATTAACGATAAATTGTCTAAAAATCTTTAATACTAAACTTAATTTTTGACTCAGTTCCTACACTAAAAAAATTATATTGCCCGTATAAACTTTTTTTCCCTTCAACTTCTTTTTATATATATATATATATATATATATATATATATATATATATATATATATATATATATATATATATATATATATATATATATATATATATATAGTTTATAATTTTTATTTATACACTAAAAAAATTATATTGCCCGTATAAACTTTTTTTCCCTTCAACTAAAATTATAAACTATATATATATATATATATATATATATATATATTTGATTTATCGAATTTTTTTATTTTATTAAGATATAAAAATTTTAAAATAAGATATAATTTCTACAATATATTTAAACTAAAATATAGTATATTTTCACCAATCACTTGATATATTTAATTATAATTATATGATACTGAATTTAGGAGTAATTATATCTAATATTAGACTTATTTACTATAAAAAATATGAAGGAATTCTGATATAAAATAATAATATAATTTTTTTTAAATTTAACATCATTAAAAATCATGCTCAATTTAATAAAAAATATAGTATATTTTAATTATAGTATATTTTAATTTAAATATACTGAATTTAAGATGAATTATAATTTATTTTAAATTTTTGATAATTAAAAATATAAAGATAATTAGATAAATTGATATTCATTATAGAGTTAAGTAACGAAAAGTTTATATTTATAGAGGTTGAGAATAAATTTTTTTATAAATATGTAGAGAGTAAGAACAAAATAGAGATATTTTATAATAATAATAATAAATTATATTTAATAATAATAATATAGGGCGTTCATGATTCACATGGTGACTTGTTTTCGATTATTTGTTATTAAATTTGAATTTAAATTTAAATTGGATTGAGCAAATATAATTTTTAAAAAATTGAAACTCCCACTTATGTTTTTTTTTTCTCTCGTAATATATGAAATAAAAATAAAATATGTTTTATGAGCGCGTGATGTGGCGGCCGCCGTCGTTGTGTTGGCCGGAGGCGCGTTTTAAGTTTGACCCGGAACCGATTGGACGAGTCCAAGAGCGAGTCGTACGGTGGTCTACTTTCAGATTTAAACGCTGATGCCACGGCGAATGCTATGAATGGTATGGCTACATGACTGGTTTTTCTCAAAGGAAAATTATATAATGGAAAACAACAATGTTGACGAGTCAAGAAAGAAGGAAGCAAGGAATAGACGTGCTTATGAATCAAACCGAACTGCCGGTAGAAAATCACTAGTCTTTCCAACAATTAGGCTAGGTCACGAGGACAATAAGTATGTATAGGGGTTGGCAAGTTAAAGGGTATCAATTCAGATGGATCAAATTGGATTGGATCAGGTTGAATTTTTTTTTTTATTCCGATTCAAATCCGAATTCAATTGAAAACCCTTAAATTTAAATCCAAACTCAACCAATCCGATCAATCTGAATTCGACCTGTGTAATCCAAAAATTCATTCAAAATGATTTTTTCTGAACTATTTTTCCTATAATTCTTCGTTTTTATTTTAATATTTCATTATTATCATACTAACATTGATATTAATATACATAAAAACATCTTAATTTTTAAAATAAAATTTGATTTAATCCAAAAAAAAAACCCACCAAATCTTATATTTGGATCAATCCGGGTCAATCCGAACCCAATCCGACCCAACCTGAAAATTTTCAACCCGAAAACTCTTCAATTCAAACCCAACTCGAACTCAAAAATATCCAACTCGAATCTAATTTTTTTTTAAGACGATTCGGATGAGATCGTCATATAGGTCCATTTTTAATACCCCTAATTTATTTTAGATTTACTTTAATACTAATTATTGTAGTTATTAGAATTATAATAACAATAATTGAAATCAAAAGATGCATTTATTTATCATTTTATCCTTTCCGGTCAATCACCGCAGTGTCACATTCAAAGTACTACATAATTATAGTGTCGGATTTTAAAAAATAATACCATTGTGATATTAGCTTTCAAAATGATTACCTTCACTTTAGACATCTCTTTATACGTTCTGAAATTATACAAAGAAAAATAAATCATAAAGTCAACTTATAATTGACTGTTAAGTGGCTAAGGATAAAAGTAATATTAGATTTCAAATAGCATCATCATTATAGTACTGATTTTTAAAAATCAACATTACAATAATGATGTAGCACTAATTGTAAGGTTTAAGCAACATCAAAGTGGTGTTATTTTTTTAAATACAATACTATTGTGATGTTATTCTTTAAAAATCAACACCATAATGTTATTATTCTTTGAAAGTCAATACTACAATAGTGGTGTTCTTAAAATACAATATCATAGTAGTTGGCGGGAGGTGTAAAATGAGAAACAAATATGCCATTTGGAAAATTTGAAGATCAAATGCGCCTTTTGAGAATTTTACAATTTTTTACACGTCCTTGCAATTGCCAATATAACAACACAACAAGTCAACAACTACAACAACAACAATCAAACTTTATTTCACTAGGTGGGGTCGACTATATAGATCATTTTATACCATTTAGCCTTATCTCCTATTATATCATCATTTATACTTAAATAAAATTTATCTTATTTTATTATTGTTAGCCAAGTCATTTTTGGTCTTTCTCTTCCTCTTCCTTGTTTGATATGCATATTTGTCATAATTTCACATCGTCTAACCGAAACATTTATTGGTTGTCTAGGTATATGTTTGCACTATCTTAAATGTTTCACTCAAAGTTTTCTCTCAATAGATGTAAATCCGACTTTCTTTCTAATGCTCTCATTTTTTTATTATGGTCATTCTCGTATGTCCACACATCCACCTTGACATCCTCTTTCTACAACTCTCATTTCACTATCAAGATTTCTTACTTGGTGGTGCACATCCCTTGAACTCACAAAGTATACTCTTGGCTATTTTCAACTTTAATACCACTACAAGAAAATTCTTAATCAACAACACTCAGAAACAATTATTTTATATTAAAACTATTATTTTCTACTTTTTATAATGGTTTTAACAAAAAATATTGTCTTTGAGTATTTTTTTAATCATAGACAATAGTTTGTGAAAAAATATTATTTATGAGTGATTTTTTGGGACTACAATGTTGCTGCAGGAAGCACCAGACGATCGACCTTGAGTTTTGATTATGTCAAAGAGTCCAAAATTAAGTTATCTTGTGATCTAACAAAGTTGATTGAGCTTGCAGAGTTGGCTTAGGCAAAAGTCCTAGTGGATTCTAGACAGGTGGAAAACCCTGGGGGGTAACCCTATGTCTTAGGGGTGATAACCCTAGGTGATGAAAAATCCTAGCTACGGTTAGACAGGTGGAAAACCCTAGGGGGTGGTATCCCTAGGTCCTAGTGTTGGTGCGGGTAGTACTAACGGTCTAACCCAGGTTTTGATGGATGACAAATATGTTAAGTTAGTTGTGTTGTTGTCTGACACTTTGATCAAGTGTGCAGGAAAAGTCCAGACAGGTCAACGGGCTGACCGGATGTCTGGCACGAAGTCCAGCTAGGTCGACGGGCTGACCGGATAGCTGGCGACGGGCTGGCCGGACGCTTGGCGAGAAGTCCCTAGGTCGACGCCGGATGGTGGCAAGAAGTCAGCGGTCGGTGACGCTTGGCGAAGTCCAGACGCGTCGACGGGCCGACCGGACGTCTGGCAGGTAAGAAAGGTAAGTCACTGGAAGGGAGTGACTATGAGGACGCGTTCCCGTGAAGGGGACATTAGGCGTCGATCCGGCTTAGATCCATTTCGGATGTCTAAGTCGAGATCGTGACTAGATTCTGGTCTCGGAGAGACGGAATCTAAGTCATACTCTTTTTTATCTGTTGAACTTTAACTGTGTTGACAATCTGTTTTACAGGATATACATTTGCCTCGGACTAACTTTGATTTGCAGGAAAAGGGAGTTTTCTGGAATAAGGTAGTCCGGGCGCCGGGAGGGGATCCGGGCGCCCGGAAGGGATCCGGGCGCCCGGAAGGCGAATTCTATCCAGCTACGTCACATTCCAGGCGCCCGGAAGGGATCCAGGCGCCTGGAACAACATATAAAAGAAGCCCCAGACAGGAGCTTCAGAACAATCAATCAAGCTGAGAACTCTTCTACTGCTGGTCTTGCTGCTCGACGCTCAGTGCGACGCCAACAAAGCTCCGACACTACGCTTCGTCTTTTCCCTTTTGTCGGTATTTGTTTTTCAGTTTCATTAGCATTCCCTGTACGGTTCTTTTGTAATTATTATTCCGAATTGCTAGTGATTGCCCAACGAAAGTGGTCAAGGACCACGGGCCTTCGAGTAGGAGTCGTCACAGGCTCCGAACGAAGTAAAACCACTGTGTCTATTTTACTTTTCCGCTGCGTTTAAACTCTTATTTTTTTCGAATCGATATTCACCCCCCCCCTCTATCGAATCTAACGGTCCTACAAGTGGTATCAGAGCAGGTACCGCTCTGATTTGGTGCAACCACCAATCAGACAGGGGGTGAATTGTTTTTGTTTTTTTTTAATAATTAATTTTAAAACTGGTGTTTCGTTAACTTAATATTTCTCTAATCAATTTAAATTAGTGCAACACGAATCTAGATTTTTTTCTATTTTTCTCTTCCCGCACTACTAATCCAAGACCAAGTCTTGGGATATTTTTTTTGGTTATTTACCTGTGCACAGAATGTCCCAACAAGAAGGATTCAGCACAGTGCAACCTCCACTCTTCAACGGGGACGACTTCCCTTACTGGAAGAAGCGCATGGAGGTCTACCTCAAAACAGACTTCGACCAGTGGATGAGCATTACGAAACCTTACAAAATTCCAGTGGACAACGCCGGGAATCTAGTGGATCCTGAAGACTGGACAGCAGATCTCAAGAAAAAAGCATCAACAGAAAATAAAGCGATCAACACTCTACAGTGCGGATTGACAAGAGAAGAACTGAACAGAGTCGGTCCACACAAAAACGCTAAAGAGCTATGGGACAAGCTGATCGAACTGCACGAGGGAACGAGCGACGCTAAGGTAACAAAACGAGACCTGCTTCTAAATAGAATTTTTAATATAAAAATGCAGGAAGGAGAAACAACGAATCAACTACACGCGAGGATCAAGGACATCCTCAACGGGCTTCATGCGATAGGCCACCAAATGGAGAACAGAGACTTAATAAGGTACGCTTTAAACGCCTTTCCACGTAATAGTTTGTGGGCATCAATAGTGGATGCCTACAAAATTTCTAAGAATCTTTCCAACTTAAAATTAGACGAGCTGTTTTGTGAATTAGAATTACACGAACAAACTAATGCTGGAGCCGAGAAAGGTATAGCTCTATTTGCAGGTTCCTCTAAAGAAAAGAAAAGCAAGCCTGAACTTGAAGAAGACTCCGATCAAGATTCTGAAGACGAAGAACACCTGGTGAACTTGGTAAGAAAAATGTTCACGGGAGAAAGAACTTCACAAAAGGATCTTCAAAGATCAGCTCTCCTCGAACAAAGACGTGACTTGCTACGTAACAAAAGGGACATTACAGAACGAATGTCAAAACTAAAGTTCGACAAACCAAAGCCAACCAAAAGAAGGCACTCAAAGCAACGTGGGACGACTCCTCGGACGAATCGGAGGAAGAAGCGAAACATCAAAGCCACCTGCGCGATGGCCATGAGCGAAGCAGAAAGCAGTGGAAGATGAAGCAGACGAAACAAGCCACGAATCAGTACTCGTTTAGAAGGCCGAATGAGGTATACTTTAATTTAAACAAAAATTTTTTAGAATTATTTCCTGTTTAAATAGTAAATTAACTAAATTAGAAAATGAAAACAAATCACTTCTTGAGGAAAATCAAAACCTCAAGGAACAATTAAAAAATTCGAATCCAACTCAAGATCTAACACTTGAAGAGGAAAATCTATCGTTAAAAAATGATGTTAAAGATTTAAAAGAAATGCTAGAAAAATTTACAACAAGATCAAAAAATCTAGACTTAATCCTAAATAATCAAAAAGCATGTTATAATAAAACCGGACTAGGATATAAGTCGAATTCAAATAAAACCTTCAAATCATTAATAACCCAATACAAGTCAACCAATTTAGCTTGGGTTCCGAAAGCGTGTCTGACCACGCAAGTAGGACTTAATCAATATTATATACCTAAAGAAAAAATACATTATATAAAATTAAATAAACCAAACCAAAATCCAAAACACAAACCTAAATCAAATTCAAAATCTAAACAGTTTAAGAAACAACAAAATTATCACCAAGTTAACTATAACTATAAAAAGAATCGACACAAGCCTAAAATTAAAACTTAAATTAATGGCCAATAATTCAGGGGGAGGCTCCAGAATAGCTGGCACCTCCAAAACTAACTTACCCGACAGGGTAACCCAAAACTAACAAACCTGGCAGGGCAATTAGAATTAGAGACCAAGTTTAACTTGAATCATGGTATTGGTGAAATTTTTGGATGATAGTACGTTAGGGAAACTTGGGCATCGCATGTCTAGAAAGATATGGTTTCGATCTGGTGCATTTGGCCAAGTGGAACTGACCGAAGCTACCCTTAAACGAATCCTAACCAGTTAGACCAAGATTTAATACTAAGTTCCGTGGATAGGACTATTCGGAAAACCTCGAAAGGTTGGTTACTTCTAATGATGTCCTTGTGACTCACCAAGCTTAGAAGTTTATCCGAAGAATGCCTATTTGTGGAAACCAAAGCTAAGTCTGAATCTAACACAAGTTAAACCAAAAATCTGTAATCAAACCAATTTCATCTCACAAAATCATAGGATTCCCTGATTGATAATATAGTTCGGGTGAGATGAATAAGGCTTAAAACTTAATTTCAAAATTTTTAATTTAAACTTAAAAATTAATTTCAAAATTTTAACTTAAAAATTAATTTCAAAACTTTAATTTTAACTTTAAAAATTAATTTCAAAATTGATAATTTTAACTTAAAAATTAATTTCAAACTTAATTTCAAAATTTTAATTTTAACTTTAAAAATTAATTTCAAAATTGTTAATTTTAACTTAAAAATTAATTTCAAACTTAATTTCAAAATTTTAATTTTAACTTTAAAAATTAATTTCAAATTTCTTTAAAACTTAAAAAATAATTTCAAAATTTTAACTTAAAAATTAATTTCAAAATTTTAATTTTAACTTAAAAATTAATTTCAAAATTTTAATTTTAACTTTAAAAATTAATTTCAAATTTCTGTAAAACTTAAAAATTAATTTCAAAATTTTAACTTAAAAATTAATTTCAAAATTTCCATTTTAACTTTAAAAATTAATTTCAAAATTGTTAATTTTAACTTAAAAATTAATTTCAAACTTAATTTCAAAATTTTAATTTTAACTTTAAAAATTAATTTCAAATTTCTTTAAAACTTAAAAATTAATTTCAAAATTTTAATTTTAACTTTAAAAATTAATTTCAAAATTTTTAATTTTAACTTAAAAATTAATTTCAAAATTTTAACTTAAAAATTAATTTCAAAATCTTAATTTAAACTTAAATTAATACATGCTCAAAAGACTAACTTTAAATCCTACTTACTGTAGGAAACCAAGTGGATTTTGGACAGTGGTTGCTCCAAACATATGACTGGAGATCACACCAAGTTCACTCAACTTACTTACAAAAGCTTAGGAACAGTTGCCTTTGGAAACAACGGCAAACTCAAGGTAATTGGTATAGGTAATATTGAATTAAAATTAGACTTTATAATTACAAATGTCTTACTTGTTGAAAACTTTAAATATAATCTTCTAAGTATAAGTCAATTGTGTGATACTAGGTATAAGGTCAAATTTCTATCTACAGAATGCTCAATCAAACATCTAGATAATCCTACCATAAGCCTAAAAGGTTTTAGAAAACACAACATCTATGTCATCAACTTAACCATTTCTTCCATTAAGTGTTATTTAACACAAAAAGAAGAAACTTGGTTATGGCATACGAGGATGTCTCACACCAACTTTAGAAATATAAGTAAACTAAATGGACTTGTAAAAGGATTACCAAAGTTACCTAACTTAGATTCAACCATATGTAATGCTTGTCAACAAGGCAAACAAACTAAATCAACCCACAAACAAACAAATCAACCACAAACTACCTCAATCTTAGAACTCCTACATTTACACCTTTTTGACTCCCATGGAGTCAAATCTATAAATGGAAACTTATATTGCTTAGTAATTATAGACGATTATTCTAGGTTTACTTGGGTCAAATTCTTAAAACATAAAGATGAAACTTTTGAAATTTTTTCAAATTTTTGCAAACAGATTGAAAACGAAAAAGATATTAAAATTAAAAGAATTAGGAGTGACAACGGGGGAGAATTTAAAAATCACCACTTTAACAGTTTTTGTCTAGAAAATGGTTACCATCATGAGTTCTCATGCCCTAAAACCCCCCAACAAAATGGAATTGTAGAAAGAAAAAATAGAACCTTACTTGAAGCTTCTAGAACAATGTTAAATGAGTATAACCTACCTAAATACTTTTGGGCAGAAGCCGTTAGTACAACCTGCTATGTCCAGAACAGAACAACAATAAATAAAACTCATAACAAAACGTTCTTCAAACTGTTTTATAATAAACAACCAAATATAAAATATTTTAAGGTATTTGGGTGCCCAGTTTTCATCTTAAATACAAGAGAACACTTAGGAAAATTCACCTCTAAAATTGAAAATGGAATTTTTGTAGGATATTCCCTAAATAGTAGAGGCTACAGAATTTACAATAAGGTTACCTTAAAAATTGAAGAAACTACTAATGTAAAGTTTGAAGAAACTAAACAAGACATAGGATCTACACAAACACCTGAGTTTGTTCCAGAAACCAACCAAACTCTAAGTCATGAAGAAGAGGAACAACATCAAGAGAATCAACCTCCTAGAACAATAAGGGTTAACCCAAATCATCAAATTGATCAAATAATCGGTGACCCAGACTTAAGAGTTCAAACCAGATCATCCTTTAGAAACCTAAGTCAAATTTCATTAATCTCAAAAATTGAACCCAAAACTGTGGATGAATCCCTACTAGACCCAGATTGGATAATAGCTATGCAAGAAGAACTAGCCCAATTTGAGCGTAATGAGGTCTGGGACCTAGTTCCACCACCTAAGAATAAGAAAATAATAGAAACAAAATGGGTATTCAGAAACAAACTAAGTGAAACTGGGGAAATTACTAGAAATAAGGCTAGGCTGGTTGCCAAAGGATTTAGTCAAGTTGAAGGACTTGACTATGATGAAACATATGCCCCAGTAGCCAGATTAGAATCCATTAGAATGTTACTAAGTTATGCAGCCCATAAAGGGTTCAAACTATATCAAATGGATGTTAAGTCTGCCTTTCTTAATGGACTAATAAAAGAAGAAGTTTATGTAGGTCAACCTCCTGGGTTTGAAAGTCTAGAACACCCTGATTATGTATTTAAGTTAAAGAAAGCATTATATGGACTTAAACAAGCACCCAGGGCATGGTATGAAAGGCTAACATCCTACCTAACATCTAAAGGATTCAAACAAGGTCAAATTGACCCAACCTTGTTTGTTAAATCATTAAATTCAAACATATTTATTGCACAAATTTATGTAGATGATATAATATTTGGTTCAACAAATTCAGATTTTTTAGAGGAATTTATTAATCTAATGGAAAAAGAATTTGAAATGAGCCTAGTAGGAAAATTAACATATTTCTTAGGATTACAAATCAAACAAACAAATGAGGGAAATTACATTTATCAACACAAATACACTAAAGAATTACTTAAAAAATTCGGAATGGAAAATACAAAAGAAATAAAAACACCTATGGCAGTAAACACAATCTTAGATAATGACCCAAATGGAAAATCAGTTGACCTAAAATATTATAGGAGTGCAATAGGTAGCCTACTATACTTAACTGTAAGCCGACCTGATATTTTATTTGCAGTTAGTATGTGTGCACGATACCAAACTTGTGCTAAGGAATCCCACTTGACACAAGTTAAAAGAATTTTTAGATATCTTAAAGGAACAATAAATGTAGGAATTTGGTATCCTAGAACCAATAATTTTGAACTAATAGGGTATTCTGACTCAGATTATGCTGGATGTAAATTAGACCGCAAGAGCACAAGTGGAGGATGCCAATTATTAGGTTCATCACTTGTTAGCTGGTTTAGTAGAAAGCAACATTGTGTTGCTCTATCTACAACTGAGTCAGAATACATAGCCATAGGTGAATGTGTTGCACAATTACTATGGATGATGCATACTCTAAAAGATTTCAACTTAAACATTACAAATGTAAAAGTATTAATTGATAATATAAGTTCAATTAACTTAACCAAGAACCCTGTGCATCATTCAAGAACCAAACATATTGAAGTTAGGCACCACTTTATCAGGGATCATGTTACTAAAGGTGATATTGAACTCAAATACATTGAGTCCAAATCAAATTTAGCTGACATTTTCACAAAACCACTCCCTGAAAGTGAGTTTAGCAACTTACGCCGAAAATTAGGAATGTGCTCAATAGACTAGAAATTTTAAGTTTCAAAATTGCTTTCAAAAATCACTCTTTCAAATTATAAGTCAAATTTGGTTGTTTTCAAAACTTTCCATTTTTAGATTTTCAAAAACAGTTTTGGCCTTAGACTAGTTTTGAATCCTTAGAAAGCGTGTACCCATAAGACTAGTTTTTGAGCATCTCACCAACACCTTAGGTTTACCTTGCTTGTGTTTAACAAACATAGAAAGAGGTGAGATGCATAGGCCAACTGTCTGGACTTAAGATGCTTATTTCAGTGCATCAACATAAGTCTGGACGTTAAATATAATTCAGACATTAATCAGATTAAAGTTCATCAGTCAAGTCAAACACTGACAAGTTATAATTAACTTAATCTGACTAACCAAGTGAAAGCTACTATCTTCTGATAGTCAGTTAGTAGCTAAGTGGTTAGACAGCTGGTTAGAGTAAGTATCAAGTTCAGGGGGAGAATAAACTCAAATTTTGTATGTTTGAAAAATGCCTTTTAAAACCTAACCTATGTTTGAACATTGATTTGCAAAAAAAGTGAAATTTAACTAAGTATTTGAAAAATGTAAAAGTTTAATCCCACCTAATTTTCAAACCTGATTTGAAAAATTAACTATTTCCAAAATTAGCCTTAAAAATTAATTTTGACAAAAAATTTATTTCTTGAAAAGTTTAATTTTTGCTTTGTTTTAAATCGAAGTTGAAAAATTTACCTTTTTGAAAATTAAATGTTACTTAAACATAAAAAGTAAATTTGAAAAACCTGTCTTGAAAATTTCTACACGCTTGAAAAGTTAAACTTGATTAACTTTAACTTTTCAAAACTCAACTTGTCTACCCCAAGTCAACTTGACTATTTTTGAACTTGGTGTTAAAAATTGCACTTTTATCTTTCAAATTTTGAACCAAACTTAGCCATCTTTCAAAATTTGATTACCTGTTACAGTAACTCTTCACTATGATTATTTACCTTTGTTCATTTTTTTTTATGAATGCCAAAGGGGGAGGAGGGTTAGGTGGTTAAGTTAGCTAAACCAATTTGAAAATACAAACTAACAAACTTTAAAACCACATAAATGCATGTTGTTTTCTTGCATATGTTTTCACTAACCTAACCAAGTTGTCATTCCATCAAAAAGGGGGAGATTGTTGGTGCGGGTAGCACTAACGGTCTAACCCAGGTTTTGATGAATGACAAATAGGTTAAGTTAGTTGTGTTGTTGTCTGACACTTTGATCAAGTGTGCAGGAAAAGTCGAACAGTCGGCGGTGACCGGATGTCGCACGAAGTCGACTAGGTCGACGGGTGGCCGGATGGTGGCGAGAAGTCAGCGGTCGGCCAGGTGGCCGGACGCTTGGCGAGAAGTCCGACTAGGTCGACGGGGCCGGATAGTGGCAAGAAGTCAAGCGGTCGACGGTGGCTTGGCGAGAAGTCGAGGCAGGTCGACGGGCCGACCGGACGTCTGGCGGTAAGAAAGGTAAGTCCTTTGGAAGGGTGAGCGAGGGCAGCGTTCTGGAGGGACATTAGGCGTCGATCGGCTTAGATCCATTTCGGATGTCTAAGTCGAGATCGTGACTAGATTCCGGTCTCGAGAGGCGGAATCTAAGTCATACTCTTTTTATCAACTTTAACTATGCTGACAATCTATTTTACAGGATATACATTTGCCTCGGACTAACTTTGTTTTGCGGGAAAAGGGAGTTTTCTAAGGTAGTCCAGCCGGAGGTCCGGGCGCCGGAAGGGATCCGGGCGCCAAGATTCTATCCAGCCGAGTCGTCGCCACATGGAGCATGATGGTTTGTGCAGCTCGTCACATTCGTGCGCGGAAGGGATCAGGGCTGGGCGACATATAAAGAAGCCCGGGCAGGGCTTGAACAATCAATCAAGCGAGAACTCTTCTCTGCTGGTCTTTGCTCGGCCTTCGATGCGGCGCCAACAAAGCTCCGACACTACGCTTCGTCTTTTCCCTTTTGTCGGTATTTGTTTTTCAGTTTCATTAGCATTCCCTGTACGATTCTTTTGTAATTATTATTCCGAATTGCTAGTGATTGCCCAACGAAAGTGGTCAAGGACCACGGGCCTTCGAGTAGGAGTCGTTACAGGCTCCGAACGAAGTAAAACCACTGTGTCTATTTTACTTTTCCGCTGCGTTTAAACTCTTATTTTTTTCGAATCAATATTCACCCCCCCCCTCTATCGAATCTAACGGTCCTACACCTAGGAGGTGGTAACCCTAGGTTATGGAAAACCATAAGGAGAGGTAACCCTAGGTCCTATGGGTGGTAACCCTAGGTTATAGAACCCCCTAGGAGGAGGTAACCCTAGGTCATAGGAGGTGGTAACCCTAGGTGGAAAGTCTGGACGGGTCGTGGAGCGGACGTCCAGCAGAAAGTCCAGTTGGTCTGGAGGACTAGTCTGGCAACAAGTAACTTCTCCTGAGAGGAGTAGGTGAGGATGCATTCCCCGGTGAGGGAACAATAGGCGTCAATTCGACCTAGGATTTCCGAAGGAAATTCGAAGTCAGAACCGAACAGTCCGAAGGCTGTCAAATTATGGATTTATATATCATTTTCTATTTTGTCTAACTCTGTTTTGTAGAAAACTAATAATTATACAGGGTTAGTTTCAGCCTTGATCGATCGACCGAACCGGGGATCAATCGACCGAACCTTCAAAGCAAACAAATAGATTTCCAGCCAGATGAACGGGTTCAGCCGACGGATCGGTCAACGAACCTAGGGTTCGGTCGACCAAACAGTGGATATACGGTAACCGAAATAAGGCCGAATTGATCGGATCAGACCAGATAATCCAACGAGGATAACGGGATCGGTTGACCGAACGACGGGATCGATTGACCGAATGACGGGATCGATCGACCGAACGAGGACTCATTCGAAGCTGAACTTGGAGGGGAAGATGAACCGATTTAGGCAGGATCAATCGACCGAACCAGGGGAACGGTCGATCGATCAGTGACGAGTCAAACCTAATCTAGAGATCAGTGGATCTGAATTAGGCCTAGCTTGTATATTTAAGGAGGGCTTGGCCAGTTGCTTCAGCAACACAATTTCCAAGATCAAGAACGAACAACTGCTACTCTCTTCAACGCTGCTTCAACAACCAACGAAAGACTTGTAATTCTATTATTGTCGGTAACTTTGTTATATTGTATTTCAAGTTTTGTAATCTTTATTCAAATCTATAATGATTGCAAAACAAAAACGATCAACGATCGCGGGTCTTGAAGTAGGAGTCATCACAGGCTCCGAACCAATTAAAGAAACTTGTTAGCGATTGCGTAGGTTTCTTTTCTTTATTCCGCTGCATTATTCTGAGTTTTCCAAAACGAACGAATTAGATACGAGTGTTATTCACCCCCTCCCCTCTAGCACGTCATCAATCCTACAATTGGCAAAATATCACAGTTACCAAAATTTATAATAATATTTTTTATTAATACTTTATTAATTTTTTGAAATTAGTGAATTGTTAGTTTTATTTTTTTCTCCCGCACTACTAATCCAAGACCAAGTCTTGGGGCAATTGTTTCTTTTTTCTTTTTGTGTACGAGACTTTCTTCTACAATGACCCCCGAAGAAGGCTACAACACTACACATCCTCCTCTACTCTCCGGAGAAGATTTCGGCTACTGGAAGAGCCGAATGAAGTACTATCTGAAGACCGAGGTAGAAATGTGGATAATCATTCAAACCGGCCTTGCACTTCCACTCGATGGCGTTGCCAAACTAGTATCATGCGAAAATTGGGACACGAGTCTAATGAAGAAAATCGAGTCTGACGCCAAGGTGACTCAAGCCCTACAATGCGGTCTGACAAAAGAAGAGTTGAACCAGGTTGGTCCCTTCAACAGCATAAAGGAGTTGTGGAATAAACTAATCGAGCTGCACGATGGCACTTACGACACAAAGGTAAGCAAACAAGATTTAATATTAAATAAATTATATAATATAAAATACAGGAAGGTGAGTCAGTGAGCCAACTACATGCTCGCATACAAGATCTTCTGAACGGTCTCCACACAATCAGACAAAAAGTAGAGAACTGTGAAGTCATAAGGTACGCACTGAACGCTTTTCTGAGGAACACCTTATGGGCATCAATGGTAGATGCTTACAATGTATCTAAGGACCTTTCCTCAATTAGACTAGATGAACTCTTTTCAGAATTCGAACTTTATGAACAAACTAATGTGTGCCCGGCCGAGCAACGTATTGCTTTGATTGCGGGTACAAGAAGAAAGAGGAAACCAAAAATCGAGCGACAAACTAAACCCAAATTCGAAGATGAATCGGATCTGGAAGATGAAATCACCATCGAACTAGTCAAATTAGTTCGGAAAGCTCTCAAGAAGAAGAAGGTGACTCAATCGAACTCGAAGACCAAGTTTGGAGTAATCTGCTACGGCTGCAACCAGAAGGGGCACTACAAATTTGAATGTCCAAACCAGAAATAAGGAAGAAGGAAGGCATTGAAGGCAACGTGGTCTGAGTTATCAAAAGAGTCAGACAAAGAAGGACACAAAGAAGTGAGCTTCCTTGCCCTATCGATACAAGAGTACGTTGTCGAAATCGAGTCTGAGTCCATGTTCGAAATCGAGAGCGAATAGGAAACCGAGTCTGAGAAAAACCACAGATCTGTATCCGTTTTTGAAGAGCCAAACAACGTTGTAAGATCTTCTCATGTAGATAAATTGTATAATTTAATTAATTATTTAATATGTAAATTAGCCAAGTCAAATATCCAAGTCAAGTCACTCCAAAAGGAGGTAACAACCCTTAAGGAAGTTACTAGCCCAAGCTCTTTGACTGAACCTCTTCAAACTGGAACTTCAACTCAAGTTCAACAACTTGAGAACGAAAATTCCAGTCTAAAAGATCAAGTAAAAGAACTAAAGGGAATATTGGAACGGTTCACCTTGGGTCCCCATAATCTTGATCTGATTCTTGGAAAACAAAGGGACGTATACAATCAATCTAGACTTGGATACAAGACTAAACATAAATTCAAATCATACTTATCTCTTGTCAATAAAACAAATAGAAGAACAATCCAAGCATGGGTCCCCAAATTTAACTTGATTAATCAAATTGGACTTGGTCAATATTAGATCTCTAAGGATCAAAGTCAATACCTTGATAGACTCTATCGAGGCTATGATTTAGGGGGAGCCAATAAAAGGACCGTCATTATCATAAAATAGAATTATCTGATATTTGCTTTACTATTTTTCATTATATATCCTTAGATTTGTTAGCGTCGAAATGTGCTAGAGGGGGGTGAAGAGCTCATCGCGCTTCTCGTATCTTGCTTCTTGGTGATGATATGCAGCGGAAAACACTCAAAGCAAGCTCCCATGCTAACAACGTAGATTTACTTGGTATCCACCTCAAGAAGAGGTGACTAATCCAAGGATCCACACACCACTCGCTCTCCACTAATGAAATACTCCTTCTCGGTCTCAGCCGGAGGCGGAGAAGCCTCGTATAAACCCACACAGCAAAAATACAACACACACAAGAAGAAATACAAAAATACAAAGAAAAACTTTTTCTTCTCGCTTACTTGTTGCTTATTGTTGTCTCTTGAACCTTGGAAGTGTAACTACACTTATCTCCAAGAGCCTTCAAGAACTGGCTGTGGAAGTGTGGAGAAGCTCGGAAAGAATTACTGAGAGTGGAGTCGAAGATCTGCGGAGGAAAGCGCTCGCCAACGGCTATAACCTGCGCAATGGTCGGATCCCAATCGATTGAATGACTCTCAATCGATTGGGGAGGCTTTGAATAGATCGGCTGATCGATTCAGAGCACCTCTGTGCTCTCTGGAAATAGCCTGAATCGATCGACCAATTGATTCAGGTTTTCTCGCAATCGCACAAGAAATCCAGCCTGTCCCCAATCGATCGGTCGATCGATTGGAGGTCCCTAATCGATCAGTTGATCGATTGGGAAAGCTTCTGTGCGCGCGACATAAGCTCCCAATCGATCAACCGATCGATTGTGCCATCTTTCTTCGCGGTGCACATCCAATCGATCAACTGATCGATTGGACTTCGGTTTAATCGATCGGCTGATTGATTGAGCCACCTTTAACTTGCCTAAAATCAAGTTCAAGGTCTACAATTCTAACATCCGATCAACCATGACCTGTTGGAATATTATGCCTAGCATCCGGTCAACCTTGACTTGCTAGGACTTCTTCACCAAGTGTCTGGTCAATCCCTTTGACCCACTTTGACTTTTCTCCTCATGCCAAATGTCCGGTCAACCTTGACCCACTTGGACTTCCTTCCACCAGATGTCCAGTCATCCTTGACCCATCTAAATTTCCTTGTGTCAAGTATCCGGTCAATCCTTTGACCTACTTGGACTTCTCAATACTAGGCATCCGGTCAATCTTGACCCACCTGGATTTCCACGTGTCTGGCTTCACTCACCAGGTCTTTCCATCTGCCTAACTTCACTCACTAGGACTTCCCATCTGCCTGGCTTCACTCACCAGGACTTTCACCTGGCTTCACTCACTAGGATTTTCCCACTGCCCGCCTTCACTCACCGAGAATTTTACCTGCCTGGCTTCACTCACCAGGACTTTCCCACTGCCCGACTTCACTCACCGAGATTTTCACATCTGCCTAACCTCCAGTTAGGACTTTCCCAGTCAAGTATCTAATCAACTCTTTGACCTACTTGACTCTTCTTCATATCTAACTGGTCAACCTTGACCAGAGGAGAATTATATCAACAATCTCCCCAAATGGATGATTGCATCTGCAATCTCTATGTATTGTCAAACATCGAAATTCAAACATCAAGACTCAAGCTTGAGCCCACTCAAGCTTAGTCAACCTGGTCAACCTAACCCAGGGGATATTGCACCAACAATCTTTCCCTTTTTGTTGTTTGACAATACCTTTAAGTTAGGCTAATCTCATAGGCTCAACTTCCTTTCATGTCAAAGTATGAATGAGGGTTTTCTTCATTCTCCCCCTTTTTTAGAGGGAAAACTCCTTCTTTAGGAAATGAAAGTCTAACTTAAACCCTACATTCTCCTCCTATTGGTACACATCAAAAAGAACTCTCCCCTAAAGAGTTACTCACTGTTGTTCACAACTTCACTTATTGTTCACAACACCACAATGAAGGTCTCATACCCTTCATTATCTCCAATGCTCACCCTTGAGCATTAACCAATCCAACAATGAAGGTCACATACCCTTCATATCTTCAATTGCCCACCCTTGAGCATTAAATCTCTTTACAAACACAATGAAGGTCTCATACCCTTCAATGTATCCAATGCTCATCCTTGAGCATTTTTCAAGCGAAGGCTATACCACCTTCCATACTTTCGGAAAATAATTTTCATGTCCTTAAAGAGTAACTCCCCTTAAAGACATGCTTCAAACTTCTGTTATCGCACCAACAATGACTTGGAATTCCTAAATCTATAGGAAACCCAAAAATTCAAAGTTTTGAGATTCAAATATCAAAATTTGAATGGAGACCTCAACATAAACTTCAACTTAGTCTTCCTTAACCATTTTCCCTTGTTTTCATCATAAAAATTCCCCCTAAATGTATACAAATGTGTGTCAAGGGGATAGGAATGGTTAACTAGACTAAAACTGATTTAAAATGTTGAAATTAGGCTTTCCCAGCCAAAATCAGCATTCCCAATCGATTGAGGTTGGGTCTCAATCGATTAAAACCATTTCAATCGATCCATGGATCGATTTCGCGAGCTTCTGTCCGCGGAGAAAGTGTTGGTGCAATCGACCCAAGTTTGATCGGTACGATCATGATTTTGATGTGTGTGTCAAAGAGTTTAAGTTAGGCTTTCATATGTATTTGATATGTGTGTTTAAGTCTTGCAAGACTTGGTGAAACACACATGAGGAGCTTGGTGTAGCTAAGCTTGGGAAGCTTAACCTAGGGCTCGGATCCTTGAGTCAGTGAGGATGGTATGGAAGATATCCGAGGGACCGCCGAACGAGAGCAACGAAGTGGAGCTAAGGGAAGCGGACTTCAAGGCAACGTGAAGGATGGCACGGAGAGGAGTCGCGGGCTTAAGTGCATCTGAGGGGCGAAGGCTGAGGAAGAGGGCTTCAAGGGCGACTCCGGAGAGGATGAGTGTGAGTGTGTAACAGGGACCAGTCGACTGATGGAAGTTCCAGTCAACCGGTCCAGTCGACTACGTAGTCAACTGAGAGCGAACAAAAGCATTTTGTTCGCTCAGCCAGCAGCGACCAATCAAATGGTACTTTTATCAGTCGACTAGTAAGTGACCGTTGCCAAACTGTTGGTGCTGCGAAGTAGCCGTTGTCTACCTCCAACTGTAGCACCAGTCAACTGATGGAAGTACCAATCGACTGGTGCCGAAATGAGTTGATATGTTGATCAACTCTCTCCTCTTATTTAAGAGAAGCTTTGGGGCATGAAGGAGGTTACTGATCATTGTTGAATCACTCCTTTGTACTTGTCCAAAGCTTCCAAGCCATACTCTTCTTCCTAAACTTAATCTCCATCTTGTAAAAGAAGAAGAGTGATTTGTGAGAGGTTGTACTCCACCGAGAAGGAGTAAGCTCTAGCCAGAGATTGTCGGGGACTGATCCACTAAAGGATCAAGGGTTCGTCCACCTCAAGGGCACGCCGTGGAGTAGGAGCAAGCAATCTCCGAACCACGTAAAGGAATCGTGTTAGCGTTTGTATTCTTGTTTGCTTTCATTGTTTTAGTTTTTGTATTTTTGCTTGCGTAAACTAACCGTGTAGAGAAGAAAGGGATTTAAGGGTGACCTAGCTATCCAACCCCCCTTCTAGCCGACCACTGACCCCCTACAAGTGGTATCAGAGCGATGACACCTTCAAGGGACTAATCGTTGAGAGGAGCACTTCATCAAAATGGCCGGTTCAAGTATCCATCCACCTAAATTCGAAGGGGACTTCTCTTTGTGGAAGAAGAGAATGGAAGTATTTTTTGAAACCGATTTTGACATTATTCTAATCATGGAAAATGATTTCGAAATGCCTAGGGATCACAACAATGAGATACTCGAGAAAACAAGGTGGAGCAAGAAGCAAAGGGAAGAACATTTAGCAAATTCAAAAGCAATACATCATCTACTAAATGTCCTTCCCCAACAAGAAGTAACAAGGGTTGGAAACTACTCAAGCGCTAAAGAATTATGGAAAAAGCTAGTGAAGCTTCATGAAGGTACATCGGAAGCAAAATTAGCAAGAAGAGACCTCCTTAGAACTCAACTCACCAATATCAAACTTGAAAAAGGAGAAAATGTATCAATTTTACATTCTAGAATTAAGAAAATTTTAAATGGACTAACAAGTGTAGGTGAGACACTTACAAACCGAGACATCATAATGAAATCCATAAATGCTTTCCCAAAAACCTTAACATGGAGCTCAATTGTAGACTCGTTCTACATTTCAAAGGATCTAGAGAAATATTCTCTAGATGAATTCTTCTCAACAATGGAGCTCCATGAGACTCGGATTGAAGGACTAGATGGAGAAGCCCATAGATCAAGAGGAGTAGCCCTTGTGGCAAATAAGGAAATTGAAAGGGAAAGAAGAAGAAATCTCTATCTCCATCATCTTCCGACTCTGAAGAATCAAGCGCCTCGATAGATAGCGATCAAGAGGCATATATTGTAAGAAAAATGAGAAAAGCATTTAAAACATTTTCTTCTAACAAATCACATGCTAGGAGAAGTTCAAGGGGCAAGAGTAGAAGAAGAAAGATCAAATACTACAATTGCCAAAGAGAATGACACATGAGAGATGATTGTCCTCTCTTTAAGAAGAAGGAAGAGGAGAAGAAGACAAAAGAAAAGGGGAAGAAGGCTCACAATCTAAAAGCAACATGGGATGACCCATTTTCATTAGAGGAAGAAGAACACCACGTATCCCATTTTGCTCTAATGGGAATTGATGATGTAGCCTCCACCTCATCCGAAAGAGAAGAAGGAAGGAGCTCAAGTGAAGATAAAGAAGGGAGCTCAAGTGAAGGGGGAGGTCAAACTTCGGATTCGGAGTTCTCGGTAAGTGAGGTACATAATCTTCCTCCCCATGTTTTAATTAAAATTATTACAAGTACAAATGATGATTTGTTTAAAGCAAAAAGGAAAAATAAGTCTATGAAAAATGAGATTTGCATGCTTAAGAAAAAATTAGAATCCATGCCTATTAGGGATAATGATGTACATGCTTCTTCTATAAATTCAAATGATTCATGTTTAGAAGAGGAAAATAAGGCTTTAAGGGGAAAGGTAGAATACCTTACCAATGCCCTTAGAAAATTTAAAATTAGCTCTAAAACCTTAAATATGATTATTGGGAGCCAAAGGGTAAGTTTTAAGAAAAATGTGTTAGGATACAATGAACCCAATAATGAAAAGACCTACCATTGTCTACTTGCTAGAGGGCAATCAAAAACCAAGACCATATATAGAAAATGGATCCCCAAGGAATATTTGGTTAACCCAATTAGAAAGAATTTCTATTGGTTATCAAAGTCAATCCTCAAGGGTTAAAGTATTTTGGGTTAGTCAACCATTGAAATCATAATTCAAACCTTTGAAAAATGGTTGACTTTAGACCTTAAGGGGAGCACTTAGCCTTGATAGAAATTCATGATCAAGAGGGCTAAGTAGAGGTTACCTTTATCTCACAATGACTTGCATCATTTTCTAACCATAAATGTGAGATGATAGGATGATACAAATAATTCACTTATGTTTATGGCAATTTAATGAGTTATGAAATGTATCAATTTTTAGTAATCATAGGCCAACTATAGGGAAAGCAAATGTTTAATTAATGGGCATCTTTCCCATAGATCATAGTTGGATATTTTAAAATTTTTGAAAACAATTTTAGGTTTTATTTACTGTGGTATAACTATGTTGAAACATATGATTGCAAAACTAGGTTTCAAATTGATACAAACTTTCATATTTTCAAGGTTTTTAAGATTTGGTCAAAATTTTAAAAATAATTTGATTTTCTATGAAATTATATTTTTCCTTGATAGAGGACTTTAAAAGAAATATTTTTTCAAAATTTCATAATTTTTTTAAAATTTTTAGAATTTTTTATGTATTTCTGAAGTGGCTTCAAAATGCTAAAATTCATATTGAGTTGTGCCAGTCGACTGCGACAGTTGCCAGTCGACTAGTACCTATTTTCCAACATTGTCAAGAGTTAGTTTTGGGTATTTTTTAAGTTCACATTGATACCTTGCTATATGCACTTGCTTGGTACAATTTTTGATGATGTTAAAGGGGGAGAAACGGGAAGGTTTAAGTTAGAGACCTACTTGTGTGTAAAACATGAAAATTAAGGTTGAAAGCATATGTTAAGGGGGAGCTTGGATTTATGCTTCATGTGTACGTATTGCTTGTGATTTTCAATGTTATTATTTATTTCTAACTTAAACATATTGTCACACATCAAAAAAGGGGAGATTGTTGGTGCAATCGACCCAAGTTTGATCGGTACGATCATGGTTTTGATGTGTGTGTTAAAGAGTTTAAGTTAGGTTTTCATATGTATTTGATATGTGTGATTAAGTCTTGCAGGACTTGGTGAAACACACATGAGAAGCTTGGTGCAGCTAAGCTTAGGAAGCTCATCATAGGGCTCGGATCCTTGAGTCGGTGAAGGATGATATGGAAGACATCCGAGGGACCGCCGGACGAGGAGCAACGGAGTGGAACCGAGGGAAGCGGGCTTCAAAGCAACGTGAAGGATGGCACAGAGAGGAGTCGCGGGCTCGAGTGCATCTGAGGGACGAAGGCCGAGGAAGAGGGCTTCAAGGGCGACTCCAAAGAGGATGAGTGTAAGTGTGTAGCCGGGACCAGTCGACTGATGGAAGTTTCAGTCAACTGGTCCAGTCGACTACACAGTCAACTAGTCCAGTCGACTACGCATTCGACTGGGAGCGAAAAGAAGCATTCTGTTTGCTCAGCCAGCAGCGACCAGTCGACTGGTACTTTTACCAGTTGACTGGTAAGTGACTGTTGGCTACCTCCAACGGTAGCACCAGTCGACTGATGGAAGTACCAGTCGATTGGTGTCGAGATAAGTTGATATGTTGATCAACTATCTCCTCTTATTTAAGGGAAGCTTTGGGGCATGAAGGAGATTACTGATCATTGTTGAATCACTCCTTTGTAATTGTCCAAAGCTTCCAAGCCATACTCTTCTTCCTAAACTTAATCTCCATCTTGTAAAAGAAGAAGAGTGATTTGTGAGAGGTTGTACTCCACCGAGAAAGAGTAAGCTCTAGCCGGAGATTGTCGGGGACTAATCCACTAAAGGATCAAGGGTTCGTCCACCTCAAGGACACGCCGTGGAGTAGGAGCAAGTAATCTCCAAACCACGTAAAGGAATCGTGTTAGCGCTTGCATTCTTGTTTGCTTTCATTGTTTTAGTTTTTGTATTTCTGCTTGCGTAAACTAACTGTGTAGAGAAGAAAGGGATTTGGGGGTGACCCAGCTATCCAACCCCCTTTTAGCCGGCCACCAATCTCCTATAGAAATTTCTTGGATCGATCCACTGATTGATTCAGATTTGAGTGAATCGATCAGCTGATCGATTCAGTGAGCTTCTGCTCACAGGAAACCCCTCTCAATCGATCGCCTGATCGATTGAGACACTCCAATCGATCGGGTGATTGATTGAAGGTCTAATTTCCTGAAAATGAATTTCAGTCAAAATTCAGAAACTCCCCAAAAATTCTACAAAATTCTACAAAATTCAAAAAATCATAAAAACTCATGTAGACATTACTTAGGGTATATACTATCATGGAAAAATAGTTTTCTATGAAAATACTTCCTATTTTCAAAGATTGACACAAACTTGAAAACTTGTAAAAACTTTAGTGTTTTCTTCTAGTTTGTGTTGAACTTTTCAATAATGATTACTATCAAAAGATAGTCTTTACCAAGGTTTTTCAAAATATATTTAAAATCTTTTTCAAAACTAATTTCCAACCATATTCCTTGGGCTCAATGCACATGACTTGTACATTAGCTTTCCCAATGATTGGAGTACACATAACTATGATTTTGATGAATCTAAAACTCAAAAAGAATGCACTAAATCAACATCTTGAGTTTTGCTCATCATCCTAACACCTCACTTGTATCTAATGTATACTAAAACACATACAAGTCACCTTATGGTTCTTTGTGAAATGTAAATTTTGTTTTTTCCCTAAAGTGGGAGCATGCATATCTATCTAAGCATTTTGAGAGTTATGAACATTCACCTAAGATGTTACTTATAGTAAATGTCATTGTCCTTAATTGTAAGAAAATTAAAATAATGCATGATGATTTTTATGACATACATCAAAATGAAAATTATTTTCAAAAAAACATATACTATAGCTACATGATATATATATGACATGCCATGGTATTTTTGTTATTTTTCATAATAAACATGAATGCAAAATATGATGTCATGGCATGTGATGGTCAACCAAAGCATAGCAATTAGCATAAATAAAATATACCTAGATTATCTATCTAAGTATCCTTAAATCCTTAGCTAAACCTAAAAGTAATCCTAGATTGCCCATATTTGCTTAAGAAAAGACCAAAACCCAACTTGACATTTCTTTTGCACTTTCTTATTTGTGTCAATTAAAATTGTTGGAACCCCAAGGTGTTTTGATGTGATCAAACAAGTTAAGTTAGGTCTTGTTTTGTCTAACCCTTGTGTCTAAATGTGCAGGAGCTTAGGAACACAGGAAGTCGAGCGGAAGACGCGGTTAGCGAGAAGGACGACATGGGGAGAGAGCCGACGGGCTCGGTGCATCCGAGGGACGAGGTGATAGCGAAAGAGTACACCGGTGGACGAGAAGAACGTGCGCGGCATTTGAGGGACGAGAAACCGGGAAGGAAGGCTGCTCGAGGAGAAGGCTGGAACTTGGGTTCGGGTGAGTCCTATTCCGAATGGCCGAGATCACCCAAGCTAGCGGAGCCTGAACGAAAGACCCGGACCGAGACGTGCTAAACCGGAGCAGAAGTCACGAATGGAAAAAGTCAACTTCTATTGACTTTAGGGCTCGAGGAACTCGGAATCATTCCGATCGCCCGGATCAGCCCGGGGCGCCCGGAACCCTTCCGGGCGCCCGGAATGAAGATTTTGACCATATCGATTATTATCGCTATCTGAACGTTGGGGATAAAATTTTATCCCCCAGGGCGCCCGGAACCCTTTGGGACGCCCCGACCAGTGCTATAAATATAGCACTGGTTTGCACAGATCATTCAACCAACTTGTAATTCATTTTCTCTGTGCTCTCTATTCTTTTGTACTGTCAACGTTGTAAGAGGCTACTCCACCCAGAGGAGAATTCAAGGATACCAAGGATCTTTGGAGCAAGTTGGCAATTATTCATGAGATCCCCTCCACTGTACCAATCCAAGAAAAATCCAAAGAGGGTGACTTATTGGAGCAAGACCAAGAGGAAGAGAATTCCTAAGTTGAGAGATGCTAAACTTCCGAAGAAGAGGTCCAAGAAGCTTCATCCTCAAAGGAGTGCAATCAAAAGATCAAGGAAGGAGCATATTCCTTGTTTCATGTACAAGAGGATGAAGAAGAAGGTGAAGCCTCCACCTCTAGGATTGAGGGGGAGCGACCTTCGGTGGCACCGGATCAGAAAGAAGGAGAAGCTTCTACATCCGGGTCAAATGAAGAAGAAGATGAAGTAGCCTCCACCTCCACAAGTCAAGCAAAGTCCAATGGAGGAACATTAATTTTGGATCAAGAGGAAGCCTCTACTTCCAAGTCTGATGGAGGAGCAAGTGTCATCCCTACACAGGAAGGTATAAGTGTCTTATTTAAAAATAAAAATCATATTATTTATTTTGAGTGTAGGGAACACAGGCACTACAAGAGCAAGTGCCCTAAATTGGCCAAGAAGAAGGTGTTGGTTGCTACTCGAAAAGCCTAATGGTTCCACTGTACAAAAATTTTGTACAAAGATCTGAACATTTTCCTAGTTACCATGTGTTCTTTTAAATTAAACTTGGATCGCCTGCGGAACTTAACACGTTTGATCCAAAGTTTAATTTATTTGTCCTTTTAGGTTTAGACTTGGATCTCTTGCGGAACTTAACACTTTCGATCCAAATTACCTAGGTTATTAATTATATTAAATATTAATTTCCAAAATTGGCTTCCAGTACTGACGTGGCGAGGCACATGGCATTCTTGGATATGGGAGCAACCACCACCGACCAGACAAAGCCTTTTAAGGAAAGCTAATATTTAATTTCCTTAAATAACTTTAGGTCAACCGAAAAGAACAATCAAATTACAAGGAAAAAGAAAAACAAAAGAACACAACATCGAAAATAAATTCGAAATACTAGAATCGCATGCCTCTTGTATTTGGTAATTTTACAAAGAAATAAAACTAGCATGATGCGGAAAAACATTACTAGTTATACCTTTCTTTTGAAGACAAAGACCTCTTGATCTTCTACCGTATTCCTCTTCTAACCTCGGTCGTTGTGTGGGCAACGATCTTCCGAGATGAGAACCACCTTTCCACCTTCCTTCTTTCTTCTAGATTTAGGCCACAATAAATTTCTTCAAGGATGAAGAATTTCGGCCACCACCAATGCTCCAAGGGATGCTAGAGACGAGGCTTGCTTTCTCTTCTTTTTCTCCTTCCTTGATTCGGCCACAAACTAGAGCTCCACCAAGAAGATAGGTTTCGGCCAACAAGAGGAGAGGAGAGGAGAGAAATAGGGCCGGCCACCAAAACCAAGGAAGAGAGGGAGGAAAAGAATAGAGGTTGTTCACCCATGAAGGCTCCTCCACCTACTCTTTTATAATCCTTGGTCTTGGCAAATAAGAAATTTTTTAAAAAAACTTCCTTAATTCTTTTTCCATGAAAAGGAAAAATTTATTTAATTAAAAATAATTTTTCTTCTCATTATTATAATGGCCGGCCAAACCAAATCTCCAAGCAAATAAAAATTTTAAACACAAATTAAAACTTCCTTATTTGCTTCCGGAAATTTTATAAAAAAATTCTCCAATAATTTTTATCCCTTCATGATTGGTTAAAAGGAAATTTTATAAATTAAATCTTTCTTTAAACATGTGGATAATTTCCGAAAAGTTATCTCTAAAAATTAAAATCTCCTTTCAATCTACAAATAAGGAAAGATATCAAATCTTTTCTTAATCTTTTGTAGAAACTAATAAAAGAGAATTATTAATTTTTAAACTTTTAAATCATGAACATGGTTAAAAGGAAAGTTTTTACCAAAATTAAAATCAACCTTTTAATCTACAAATAAGGAAAGAGATTTAGCTCTTCTCTTAATCTTTTGTAGAATCTTATAAAAGAAAAAGATTTAAATTTTAAACTCTCTTTTAAATCATGTTATCCACATAAGAAAATTTTTAAAAATAAAAATCCTTTCATTTTAATTTGGACCGGCCACACCAAGCTTGAACCCAAGCTAGGGCCGGCCACCTTGAAGCACCCATGAACCAAACTTTGGCCGGCCCTAGCTTGGTCTCCAAGCTAGCTTGGCCGGCCCCTATGGAATGGGTAAGAAGGTGGGTATAGAACTCTATAATTAAGAGGCTACGATAGGGACCGAGAGGAGGAATTGGTTTTGGTCTCCCGATAAAATTAAGCATCCCGTGTTCGCCCCGAACACACAACTTAATTTTATCAATAATAATTCATTCCACTAGAGAACTATTATTGAACTACCGCACCAATCCCAAATTATATTTTGGGCTCCTTCTTATTATGAGTGTGTTAGTCTCCCTGTGTTTAAGATGTCGAATGTCCACTAATTAAGTGAGTTACTGACAACTTATTTAATTAATATCTTAGTCCAAGAGTAGTACCACTCAACCTTATCGTCATGTCGGACTAAGTCCACCTGCAGGGTTTAACATGACAATCCTTATGAGCTCCTCTTGGGGACATTCTCAACCTAAATTACTAGGACACAGTTTCCTTCTATAATCAACAACACACACTATAAGTGATATCATTTCCCAACTTATCGGGCTTATTGATTTATCGAACTATATCTCACCCATTGATAAATTAAAGAAATAAATATCAAATATATGTGCTTGTTATTATATTAGGATTAAGAGCACACACTTCCATAATAACTGAGGTATTTGTTCCGTTATAAAGTCAGTATAAAAAGAAACGACCTCAAATGGTCCTACTCAATACACTCTAAGTGTACTAGTGTAATTATATAGTTAAGATAAACTAATACCTAATTACACTACGACCTTCCAATGGTTTGTTCCTTTCCATCTTGGTCATGAGCTACTGTTTATAATTTATAAGGAACCGATAACATGATCTTCTGTGTGTGACACCACACACCATGTTATCTACAATATAAATTAATTGAACAATTACATTTATCATAAATGTAGACATTTGACCAATGTGATTCTTATTTCTGGATAAATGTTTATACCAAAAGCTAGGCTCTTAGTATACATCCTAACAATCTCCCACTTATACTAAAAGACTAAGCTGCTATATCTGCTACCATACATCTGATTCTCAACCCTTCAACATGCCCATCAAAAGCTCTTGCCTTAAGGGCCTTAGTGAAAAGATCTATAGGTCATCATCTGATGCAATCTAGGCAACAACAACTTCTCCTCGTTTATACGATTTCTCGTATTGGGTGGTACTTGCCCTCTATTGTGTTTTCTTGCCTTATAGACTCATGGTTTCTTCGAGTTTGCTACTGCACCACTTTTATTACAATAAATTGTAATAATCTTTGGACAAATCAGAAATCATATCTAAGTCTATCTTGAGGTTATTGAGTCATTCAGCTTTTATGACTACCTTAGAGGTTTGCCATATACTCAGCTTCTATGGTGGAGTCCAGAAAAATACCTATGCTTATCACTCTTCCATATTTATGACTTTACCTCCTAAAGTAAACACAAAACCCCGAGGTTGACTTACTATTGTCCCTTTCCGATTGGATGTTAAAATCCATGCAACCCACAGGGAACAAATTATCTGCTTTATAAGCTAGCATATAATCTCTAGTACCTCTAAGGTACTTCAATATATGCTTTACCGCAGATCAATGTCCTTGTCCAGAGTTGCTTTGATGTCTACTAACTATGCCCACGGCAAAATAGATATCCAGTCTCGTACACAACATTGCATACATTAGGCTTCCCACAACCGAAGCATAAGGAACTGCCTTCATGTCATTTATCTACTTTGATGTCTACGGAGACATTTCTTTAGATAAAGTTACTCCATGCTAAAAAGGTAAGAAACCTTTCTTGGAGTTTTGCATGCTTAAAACGAGCAAGGATTTTTTTTTTCAATATATGAAGCTTGGGATAATTAAAATATTCTTTTCTTGCGATCCCTTATTACTTTGATCCCAAGAATATATTCATTCTCCCAAGTCCTTCATATCGAATTGTTTGGACAACCATACCCTTACTTCTGACAACATTTTGATATTGTTTCCAACTACCAAAAATGTTATCTACGTATAGTTCAAGAAATACCACCACGTTTCCATCACACTTTTTGTATACACAAGACTTATCAGGTTACTAAATAAATCCATAGGTCTGGATTCCTTTGATAAACCGGATGTTCCAAGACCTTGAAGCTTTGCCTCAGTCCATAGACTGATTGAGCTTGCACACAAAATGCTCTTTGCCATTTGCAATGAACCCTTCTGGTTGTTTTGTATGGATGCTTTCTTCAAGACTTCCATTAAGGAATGCTGTCTTGACATCCACTTGCTAAATAGATAAAAGAATCCAGATAGACTTAAGCATGACTACCAGTGAAAAAGTTTCCTTTTTCATCAAACCTTGCTTTGAAAGTTTCCACCTTCCTGTCTATCCATCTTTTCCTATTGTAGACATATTTTCACCTAATGGCTTTTACACCATCTGGTGGTTCTACAAGCTTCTAGATTTGATTAGAATACATATATTCTAATTCTGTATTCATTGCTCTTTGCCAAGATGCTGCATCTTTATTTTGGAGTGCTTCATCATATTTCCGGGATCAAACTCATGTTCATTTGGGATCAAGTCCAAAAACTCTCCCAAAACATGAATCCTTTTGGTTGTTTGACAACCCTCCCACTACGATGATGTACTGTCTATAATTGTGTATCAATTGTGATACGTGTTGCAGTTTCTTGTGATATTTCATCTTGTACAGTTGGTACTAGATTAGACATGTCCTTTATAATTTATTTAAGAACAAATTTACTTATGTGCTTGTGGTTTATTACATAGTCCTTTTCTAAAAATCGATCATTGATGCTAACAATGACCTTCTGATTTTTAAGATTATAAACCTACTTTCATTTCTCTAGGATAACTTACAAACAAGTGAATTCTTGTCCAACTTATCATTGTCTCTCTTCAGCATATGTGCTGGACTACCCGAATCCGAATATGCTTCAAAATAGGCTTATGCCTATTTAGCAATTCTATATGAGTAGAGAGTTCTGACTTTGGAAGGTACTATGTTCACTTCCGTTTCTAGAGTATATCCTTAAAATGAATTTGGTAATTTTCCAAATAACTCATCATCAATCTACTTATTTCCATAAGAGTCCTATACCTTCCTTTTTCTACACCATTCTGTAGGGGTGTACCAGGTGCAGTTAGTTGGGATTGAATCCCTACTTCTGATAAGTGACTCCTAAATTCTCCCAAGAGGTACTTGCCACTACGATCTCACCGTAGTGTCTTGATACTTTTACTTTGACGTTTCTCCACATCAGCCTCATGCTCTTTGAACTAATCAAAGCACTTAGACTTGTGACACATCAAGTAAATGTATCTGTATCTTGAATAGTTGTCTATAAAATAGACGAAATATTCGATACTAACTCTTGTCATAGGATCACACAAATCAGAATGAACCTATTCCAATGTATCTTTGGCTCAATACCCCTTATACTTAAAAGCTTCTTGGTTATTTTTCCTTCCAAGTAAGACTCGCAGGTTGGAAAGATTTCCACTACCAATGAACCCAAAAGTTCATCAGCTACCAATGAATCCTACTCAAGTTAATATAACCTAGCCCTAGATGCCAAAGATATAATTGGTTCATTTCCGAAGGTTGCTTTCTCTTAAAGTTAGAAGATGTGTTACTAATTTCCATTTGTTGCATCGTGGGAGTTATTGGATTTATAAATTGCCAACCAACACACCAGAACAGATAACTTCCCTCTTTTTCTTAATAACAACTTTGTTATTAAAAGAGGCAGAATATCAAGTTCATTGAATAGTTTAGAAACTGAAAACTAGTTCTTTCTAAACTTGGTACGTAAAGACAATTACTTAAAATCCATATTTTATCAAAGGATAAACATCTCCCACTGCAACAGCTGTCATTTTTATAGCAGTGCCCATGTGGACGGTGTTTTTATTTTCATTTAGTTGTCGAATTTCCTGGAACCCTGCAATGAATTGCGGACATGATTAATGACATCTGTATCTACACTCCAGGTTCTGGTAGATAACACCACTAAATATGTTTCAACTAATGAAATAAATACACCAATATTGTTCTTTAGTTCTAAAAAGACAGACTACCTTAATGTCCAAGTCCTATTTCCAATCATTACAATCGGGACTACTAAGTCTTTTTTATAGTATAACAACTAGGGAATTGACAAATATTTTAAATCCTAAGAATCACAAAAATATTTGGTCAAGATCAATTCCTTGAAATCCCCATGAATTTTGTATGCCACGATAGTGTGGACGTATACAAAATCAAAGAAGAGATTTTATCCATTAATTTTATTATCTCGTCAACTTTACTTTATGACGAATAAAATTAATAGTTGATCTTTCTTTGATCAAATATTTGATCAAAACTTTTGAATTTAAAATAACATTGATTCCTCAAACAATATTATTTAAATTCACCAACACCTCAAACACCGTGAATTTTGCATGCCACGATAGTGTGGACGTATACAAAATTAAACATTTGTAAGAGGAGGGGTTTACCCATTAATTATCTTGTCAATAAATCTTTATGACAAATAAAATTACCTCAAACACCATGAATTTTGTATGCCACGATAGTGTGGACGTATACAAAATCAAACATTTGTAAGAGGGGTTTTTTAATTTTATTATCTTGTCAACTTATTTATTTGACAAATTAATAGTTGATTTTCTTCAGTAGCACAAATAATAGCAGTTACTCCGATGGGGATGATACTATTAGACGTGCCTAAGTGTATACCATTACTTGACACTAAGTCCATTAATAAGATTGTGCCCCTTCCGATGGGGAAGATCACACGCTCTTAATTAACTTCCTATAGTCATCCAAAATGGAAGTTTAATCTAGTGATCCGCAAACAAGCTCATCCGATATGGAGGAAGGCACTCAGAGCCAACGCGCAAGCTTGTTGCATCACTTATAAACCAGTAATGGAGACCGTGGAATTTATTTAAAATTAAATCCCTCTCCCACTTAGTTATTTAAAGTGAGGAATTTTGACTATGATAGCCTACTTAACATGCATACTAACAAGCACACACAGCACAGCATAAAAAGCAATAAATAGAAAAACTAATTTTCAACTATTATGACTTTTATCTATTGCTGTCCTCCGTGTGCCGCCAACCCTAGCTGCTGTCATCTTTGGCCACCGCCACCGGGTCTAGTTGTCGCATCCATCTTGCTCCTTGTTCCGCTGCGCCTCTGATCCTCAAAAGGTTCCACGCCTTGCAAGATTCGATCCGCGACATAAATAGAATTTTACATTTTTCGATCCTATATTCCTCGAAGGAATGTACATGTAAACTAGATTGAGCATAAAATAAAATTTACATCCATCGATCCTATATTCCATAAAAGAAATATACATGTAACTAGATCAAAAATAAAATCCTAATAAAACTAAATACAGCTCCTGCTGTATTTTATAATACAATCATGCACACACAATAAAATACCCTTGACATGTCCAAGGGTCCAATCACACACACAATATCTATAAGCCATAATAGTTGGATCCTGCATCCACAAAGTTAGCACATCCTACTATTAACCTGCCTAAAATATGTATGACATGAGCATAATTAAACTAATACCAAATACACAGAGGCAAAACCCTAGCTCTGATACCAATTGTTGGTTGCTACTCGAAAAGCCTAATGGTTCCACTGTACAAAAAATTTGTACAAAGATCTGAACATTTTCCTAGTTACCATGTGTTCTTTTAAATTAAACTTGGATCGCCTGCGGAACTTAACACGTTTGATCCAAAGTTTAATTTATTTGTCCTTTTAGGTTTAGACTTGGATCTCCTGCGGAACTTAACACTTTCGATCCAAATCACCTAGGTTATTAATTATATTAAATATTAATTTCCAAAATTGGCTTCCAGTACTGACGTGGCGAGGCACATGGCCTTCTTGGATATGGGAGCAACCACCACCGACTAGACAAAGCCTTTTAAGGAAAGCTAATATTTAATTTCCTTAAATAACTTTAGGTCAACCGAAAAGAACAATCAAATCACAAGGAAAAAGAAAAACAAAAGAACACAACATCGAAAATAAATTCAAAATACTAGAATCGCATGCCTCTTGTATTTGGTAATTTTACAAAGAAATAAAACTAGCATGATGCGGAAAAATATTACTAGTTATACCTTTCTTTTGAAGACAAAGACCTCTTGATCTTCTACCGTATTCCTCTTCTAACCTCGGACGTTGTGTGGGCAACGATCTTCCGAGATGAGAACCACCTTTCCACCTTCCTTCTTTCTTCTAGATTTCGGTCACAATAAATTTCTTCAAGGATGAAGAATTTCGGCCACCACCAATGCTCCAAGGGATGCTAGAGACGAGGCTTGCTTTCTCTTCTTTTTCTCCTTCCTTGATCCGGCCACAAACTAGAGCTCCACCAAGAAGATAGGTTTCGGCCAACAAGAGGAGAGGAGAGAAATAGGGCCGGCCACCAAAACCAAGGAAGAGAGGGAGGAAAACAATAGAGGTTGTTCACCCATGAAGGCTCCTCCACCTACTCTTTTATAATCCTTGGTCTTGGCAAATAAGGAAATTTTAATAAAAACTTCCTTAATTCTTTTGCCATGAAAAGGAAAAATTTATTTAATTAAAAATAATTTTTCTTCTCATTATTATAATGGTCGGCCAAACCAAATCTCCAAGCAAATAAAAATTTTAAACACAAATTAAAACTTCCTTATTTGCTTCCGGATATTTTATAAAAAAATTCTCCAATAATTTTTATCCCTTCATGATTGGTTAAAAGGAAATTTTATAAATTAAATCTTTCTTTAAACATGTGGATAATTTCCGGAAAGTTATCTCTAAAAATTAAAATCTCCTTTCAATCTACAAATAAGGAAAGATATCAAATCTTTTCTTAATCTTTTGTAGAAACTAATAAAAGAGAATTATTAATTTTTAAACTTTTAAATCATGAACATGGTTAAAAGGAAAGTTTTTACCAAAATTAAAATCAACCTTTTAATTTACAAATAAGGAAAGAGATTTAGCTCTTCTCTTAATCTTTTGTAGAATCTTATAAAAGGAAAGATTTAAATTTTAAACTCTCTTTTAAATCATGTTATCCACATAAGAAAATTTTAAAAAATAAAAATCATTTTATTTTAATTTGGGCCGGCCACACCAAGCTTGAACCCAAGCTAGGGCCGACCACCTTGAAGCACCCATGAACCAAACTTTGGCCGGCCCTAGCTTGGTCTCCAAGCTAGCTTGGCCGGCCCCTATGGAATGGGTAAGAAGGTGGGTATAGAACTCTATAATTAAGAGGCTACGATAGGGACCGAGAGGAGGAATTGGTTTTGGTCTCCCGATAAAATTAAGCATCCCGTGTTCGCCCCGAACACACAACTTAATTTTATCAATAATAATTCATTCCACTAGAGAACTATTATTGAACTACCGCACCAATCCCAAATTATATTTTGGGCTCCTTCTTATTATGAGTGTGTTAGTCTCCCTGTGTTTAAGATGTCGAATGTCCACTAATTAAGTGAGTTACTGACAACTTATTTAATTAATATCTTAGTCCAAGAGTAGTACCACTCAACCTTATCGTCATGTCGGACTAAGTCCACCTGCAGGGTTTAACATGACAATCCTTATGAGCTCCTCTTGGGGACATTCTCAACCTAAATTACTAGGACACAGTTTCCTTCTATAATCAACAACACACACTATAAGTGATATCATTTCCCAACTTATCGAGCTTATTGATTTATCGAACTAAATCTCACCCATTGATAAATTAAAGAAATAAATATCAAATATATGTGCTTGTTATTATATTAGGATTAAGAGCACACACTTCTATAATAACTGAGGTATTTGTTCCTTTATAAAGTCAGTATAAAAAGAAACGACTTCAAATGGTCCTACTCAATACACTCTAAGTGTACTAGTGTAATTATATAGTTAAGATAAACCAATACCTAATTACACTACTACCTTCCAATGGTTTGTTCCTTTCCATCTTGGTCGTGAGCTACTGTTTATAATTTATAAGGAACCGATAACATGATCTTCTGTGTGTGACACCACACACCATGTTATCTACAATATAAATTAATTGAACAATTACATTTATCATAAATATAGACATTTGACCAATGTGATTCTTATTTCTGGATAAATGTTTATACCAAAAGCTAGGCTTTTAGTATACATCCTAACAGAAGGGCCAAGTGGCACCAAAGGGCAAGGAGAAGCCCAAGGAGACTGCTCCCGGAACCAAGAAGAGCAAGGAGCACATTATGTGCTTCTCTTGCAATCAAAAGGGACACTATCGGAGTCAATGTCCCAAAGGGAAGAAGGCGGTCAAGGATCAAGGAGGAAGCTCAACTCAAGGGGGAGCCTCCAAGGTAAAATGGAAGGTAACATTTATTGATCCTACTCCTTTAAATAATAGTAAAAAGCATGATAGTTCAAACTTATACCATTTTAATGCTATTTACCATAAGAATAGAAAGCATGATGTTATTAAAGAAAATCATGTGGCTCTCCATGCTAAGACTACCAAACCTAAGACTAGGAAGGTAGGTAAAAGTCTAGGCAATAACACTAAGGATTTTAGCTACAAGCCTAGAAACCAAAATGCTCATGAACTTAATGGAAAACTAAAAACTAAGGACTTAGTGATGGAGAATCAAGTCTTGAGGTCAAGACTTGACAAACTAGAAAAGACCCTAAAAAGGATGGAAAATATCCTTAAAGGGCAAAATGAGCAAAATCTAGGTTTAGGACAACAAGGGTCGTCCAAGGGCCATAGAGGTTTGGGATACAAACCTAAAATCAAAAAGGATGTACCTACTTATCATAGAGTTCCATATAGTTATGGAACAAACCCTAGGTCTAGTGGTCAAGTCAAGAATACTAGGGAGGTCATTCCTAAGAGTATTTTTATAACAAATGTGACTAAGACTTCTAAGAAGTCCAAGAAAGTTACAAAGAAGGTCACAAGGGAAGCAATCCATAGGGTTGACCTAGAAAATGTGACCAAGGCTTCTAAGAAGCCAAACAAGGTCACTAGGAAGGTATCTAGGGAAGTTATCCCTAGTGAGTACCTAGAGCATCCAAGGAGCACCAATAGGTTTTGGGTTCCTAGGAGCATCTTCACTACCCCATAGATGGGTTAGAGAATGTCAACTCTAAGTGAAAGGGTAGTTAACCTACTCATAAAGAAGTTGACACTCAAGGAGCATTTTCAAGGTTATTATTAACCTTTGAAAATGAAATAGATATATCATTTACTCCTTGGAAGAGTAAAATGTGCCTAATTTTAGAAATAGTGATTTTAATCTTAATTGGCACAATCTAGGAAAATCATAAGAACTACCAAGTTGGGAGTTTGGTATGTTCTTAAGAGATTAAAGGCAATCCGGGCCTTAATTTAAAGTGCTACTCGTGTGGAAAAATGAAATATGCCAACGCTTGAGGAAAATGATGAATTTCAATTGGCATAGATTAATCAAGAAAATTAGAAATGTCAATTTAGACTTTGGCATTTTCTTGAAGCACTTTGGGCAATCTAGGTTAGATTTAAAGTTAGCTATGTGCTTAAGGATACTTAGGTAGGTGATCTAGGTATTTTATTTATGTTAAACTTTGCCATGATTATTTGCCCATTATATGCCATGACATCATGTTTATTTTTGCATTCATATTTTATTATGAAAAACACAAAAATATCATGTCATGACATACATACATCATGTAGTTATAGAAATCCTTCTTTTGAAAGCTATTTCATTTTGATGTATGTCATAACATATCATGCATTAATTTTAATTCTTTGTTTATTAAGGACAAATGGCATTTGTTAACAAGTAACATCCTAGGTGGATGTTCATAACCTCTAAAATGCCTAGATAGATATGCATGATCCCTAGATTAGGACAAAACCAAACTTTACATCTCACAAAGACTCATAAGGTGACTTGTATGTGTTTTAGTGCACATTAGATACAAGTGAGATGTTAGGATGATGCACAAAACTCAAGATATGATTTATTGCATTCTTTTGAGTTTTAAGTTCATCAAAACACATAGTTATGTGTTTTCCCATCATTGGAAAGCTAATGTACAAGTCATGTGCATTAAGCCCAAGAAACATGGTGGGATATTGGTTTTGAAAATGTTTTTAAAATAATTTTGGAAAACCTTGGTGAAGGCTATCTTTTGATAGTAATCACCATTGAATAGTTAGACACAAACTTGAAGAAAACACTAAAGCTTTTGTAAGTTTTCTAGTTTGTGTCAATCTTGGAAAATATGAATTATTTTCATAGAAAACTATTTTTTCATGATAAAGTATACCCTAAATAATGTCTATACAAATTTTCACGATTTTTGAAATTTTGTAGATTTTTCTAGGGGTTTATGAAATTCACTGAAAGTGAATTTCAGCAACTATCAAACCTCAATCGATCACCCGATCGATTGAAGGGTCTCAATCGATTGGGCGATCGATTGAGAGCAAGCTTCTCATGAACATAAGCTTCCTGGATTGATCCACCAATCGATCCAGCCCTCCTGAATCGATCAGTAGATCGATTCAGCATGGTTCGATCGATTGGAACCCAACTCCAATCGATCGAAGATGCTGATTTTGGTTGGAAAAGCTCATTTTCAGCATTTTGAACCTATTTTAGTCTAGGAAACCATTCCTAACCCCTCAAAATATATTTGCATACATAAAAAGGGTGTTTTTATGTTGAAAACAAGGATGAATTGGTTAAGGGAGACTAAATTGAAGTTTAGGTTGAGGTTTGCTTCAAATTTTGAATATTTGATTCTCAAAACTTCTAAATTTGGGTTTTCTAAAGGTTTAGGGATTCCAAGTCATTGTTGGTGCAATGACAGAAGTCACGCCCATGTCTTAGGGGGAGTTACTCTTTAAGAACATGAACATCTAATTTTCATACACCTTGGAAGGTGGTTAACCTTCTGTCATGAAAATGCTCAAGGTTGAGCATTTGTTTACAATGGAGAGTGGATATCTTCATTGTTTAAGTTAAAAATGCTCAAGGATGGGCATTTGACTACATTGGGGGAGAATGTAGGGTTAAGGATAAATGAAGGGTATAGGACCTTCATTATCGTGTTGATCACAACGAGTGAAGTTGTGAACCACGATGAGCAACTCTTCAGGGGGAGAGTCACAATGGGGGCATGTTTATGATGTGTGCCAATAGGGGGAGAATGCATGGTTAAGTTAGGCCTTCAGTACCTAAAGCGGGAGTTTGCCCTCTAGAAAAGGAGAAGAATGAAGGGAACCATCATTCAGATATTGGCATGAAGGGAGTTGAGGCTATGGGATTAGCCTAATTTCCTAACTTAACATGTGGTATTGTCAAACATCAAAAATGGAGAGATTGTTGGTGCAATATCCTTTAGGTCAAGGCTGACCTGGTTGACCAAGCTTGAGTCTTGGTTTGGATTTCGATGTTTGACAATATATTGGGTTTAGGTGATATAGACAATGCAGGTGCAGTTGTTCATTTGGGGAGATTGTTGATACAATTCCCGCTTGGTCAAGTTGACCAGTTGAGATATGAAGGAAAGTCAAGTAGGTCAAGGTTGACCGGATACCTGACTGGAAAGTCCTGGTGAGTGAAGCCAGGCAGAAGAAAGTCCTAGTGAGTGAAGCTAGGCAGGAGGAAAGTCCTGGTGAGTGAAACTAGGTGAAAGTCCTAGTGAGTGAAGCTAGGTGAAAGTCCTGGTGAGTGAAGCCAGGCAGTTGAAAAGTCCTAGTGAGTGAAGTTAGGTGAAGGTCCTGGTGAGTGAAGCCAGGCAAGGAAAATCTAGATGGGTCAAGGTTGACCAGACATCTGGTGAAAGTCCAAGTAGGTCAAAGGGATTGACCGAATACTTGGCAAGAAGGTAAAAGTCCATGTAGGCCAAGGGAGTGACCGGATACTTGGCACGATGAGGAATAGTCCAAGTGGATCAAAGGAATTGACCAGACACTTGGTGAGGGAGTCCTAGCAGGTCAAGGGTGACCGGATGCTAGGCATGATGAAACAACAGGTCATGGATTGACCGGATGTTGGTTTGGGGGCTTGGGACTTGGTTTTGGGCAAAAACCAAGTCTGGATCGATCAGCCGATCGATTGGCTGATGCCCAATCGATCGGCCGATCGATTGAGAAGGTCCCCGTGACAAGCCTCGAGTGGGCAAATCGCAGAGCGCATAGAACGCCTCTGGATCGATCAGTGGATCGATCCAGAGACCCCAATCGATCAGTGGATCGATTGGGGTGGCGCGTTTTTACGCGATAAAGGCTGGATCGATTGGCCGATCGATCTAGGCATTTCCCGCAGAGCACAGAGCCACTCTGGGTCGATCCACTGATCGATCCAAAGCCTCCCCGATCGATTGAGAGCATTCCAATCGATCGGGATCCGACCGTTGGTGTCGTATTTAGTTGCAGGCGTTCGATTCCTTCGAGAGGACTGACGACATTCATCTCAGATCTTCATAGCAGCTCTCCACACTTCTTTTCCACTCTACCACCAGTTCTTGAAGGGTTCTTGGAGCAAGGTTTGCTAGTGATCAAAGATCAAGAGGCAGACAACAACAAGAAGTTAGGGTTTGGGTTTTCACTGCATAACTTATAAACTTTTGCTTGTATTTTGTTTCCCTTTCTTTCTTCTTGTATTGAGAGTGTTGTAGGGCTTCTCCGCCTTTGGTAGTTACCATAAAGGAGTGTTATTCATAGTTGATGGTGTGTGCGTGCATGCATCCTTGGACTAGTCACCTCTTGTGAGGCGGATACCAAGTAAAATCCATTTGTTAGCGTTGTATGCTTTTGTTTCTTTGTATTTCCGCTGCACATCTTTGAAGAAACAAGCAACGAAGCACACGAGCACGCGATGAGCTATTCACCCCCCCCCCCTCTAGCTACTTTTCTGTCCCAACAGCCTCCTCAAGAGGTCAACCGCATCGGAAGCTATTCATCTATTAAATAACTCTGGGAGAAGTTCCTGGAACTCCACGAAGGCACGTCCGAAGCGAAGCTCGCTAGAAGAGACATTCTCCGGAACAAGCTGATGAACATCCGTCTGGAAAAAGGTGAGAAGGTAGTCAATCTACACGCGAAGGTAAAAGAACTGATCACTGGTCTCGAGAACCTTGGAGAAACGATAACAAATCGGGACACTATACGCTACGCACTCAACGCGTTTCCCAGAACTTCAAAATGGACATCAATCGTCGACGCCTACTATATTTCGAAAGACTTGGAGGTAAGTACTTTAGAAGAATTGTTCTCCACTCTTGAATTACAAGAAACCAGGTGTGCAGGAACAACAAAGGAATCAAGCCAGATGATCGCACTAAACGCAACCAAAAGGGATGAACCCAAGTCAAACTCAGAAGATGATCAGGAAGCATACATGGTAAGAAACTTTAAAAAGTTTTTTAGATCTAATAAATTTAAAGAAATGCAGAATAAAAAGAATCCTAGAAATAAAAGAAGGATGTGTTGCTACCAGTGTCAAAAGGAATGACACCTAAAAGAAGATTGCCCAGAATTAAAGAAGGACAAAGACAAGATTCCCAAGAAGCACAAGAACCTAAAAGCTACTTGGGACTGTTGGTGCAACCTTAGGTCAAGGTTGACCTGGTTGACCTGACTCGAGTTGACCTGACTCGAGTTGTATTTTGATGTTTGACGAGAATAGAAAAGTCCTATTCTAATGTTTGACGAGAGTAGAAAAGTTGTATTCTGATGTTTGACAGAATACAAACTTGGGAGATTGTGGGTGCAATCTTTGGTCAAGGTTGACCTGGTTGACCCGAGGTGAGTCGACCTGATTCGGGAAATCCTGGTGAGTGAAGCCAGGTGAAAGTCCTGGTGAGTGAAGCCAGGCAAGGGAAAGTCCTGGTGAGTGAAGCTAGGCAGTTGGAAAGTTCTGGTGAGTGAAGCCAGGCAAGGGAAAGTCCTGGTGAGTGAAGCCAGGCAGTTGAAAAGTTCTGGTGAGTGAAGCCAGGCAAGGGAAATCCAGATAGGTCAAGGTTGACCAGACATCTGGTGAAAAGTCCAAGCAGGGAGCTTGGCACGAGAAAAGTCCAAGTATGGAGACTTGGCACGAGAAAAGTCCAAGTATGGAGACTTGGCACGGAAAAGTCCAAGCAGGGAGACTTGGCACGGAAAAGTCCAAGCAGGGAGCTTGGCACGGGGAAAAGTCCAAGTATGGAGACTTGGCACAGAAAAGTCCAAGCAGGGAGCTTGGCACGGGAAAAGTCCAAGTATGGAAGCTTGGCATGGGAAGTCGGTTTAGGGCTGGGAAGCTCTAAGGCTTTGGATCGGTCTGGTAACCGATCCAGTGATACTTTGGTTTATCTGATCGGTCTGGTGACCGATCAGTAACCAAACAGAAGGTTACTATGGGTTATCTGATCGGTCTGTAGACCGATCAGGAAGCGAAGGAATTCAGAGGGCAGTTGGAGGGGATCGGTCTGTGGACCGATCCACCTACAGTCTGATCGGTCCACAGACCGATCAGGCTTCGAAGCCAACTCTCATAGAGAGTTGGTTGATCGGTCTGGGGACCAATCAGCCTAGAGCCTGATCGGTCCACAGACCGATCAGGAGTCTCCAAGACCGATCAGGTTGGAGCCTGATCGGTCCAGGCCCTAGCCGTTGCGACACAACGGCTAGTTTATGTGTCTTCTTCTTCGCAGATTCATCTCCAATCTTTCACCCAGCTTCTCTACAGCGCTCTCAAAGCTCAGATCGTCAATTCTTGAAGGATCTTGGAAGTTTTCCAAGTCAAGAGGTGGATCAAAGCAAGAAAAGAAACTAGGGTTAGGGTTTTGCACTCATTGCAAGCTTGTATTTCTTGTATCCCTTTCCTCTCTTCTTGTATTGAGTCTTGTAGGGCTTCTCCGCCTTTGGTAGTTACCATAAAGGAGAGTTTTATTAGTGGAGGGTGTGTGTGTTGGTGTGGATCCTTGGACTAGTCACCTCTTGTGAGGTGGATACCAAGTAAACCAACCGTGTTAGCGTTGTGTTATTTGTTTCTGTATTTTTCGCTGCCACATCTTTGAAGAAACAAGCAACGCCGAACACCGAGAACGTGACGAGCTATTCAACCCCCCCCCCCCCTCTAGCTACTTTTGGTCCTAACAAGTGGTATCAGAGCGAGGTCGCTCTTCACCGGAATCATCGCCGGAAGGGTCAAGCATAACAAGAAAAGCTAGAGGGTGCAAGATTTTATCAAGCTCAACTTCAAGATGCAATTCCAAGATGGACTTGGATTTGACACAAGGGTGGCTCCATCATATTCATCTAAAAGCTTCGATTCTTGGAAATCAAGAATCGAAAATTTCCTTATGATGGAGATAGAGCAATGGTTTACTCTAATGGAAGGATTCAAAGCTCCAACAAACTCCAAGGGCAAGCTTCTCAAGAAAAGCAAATGGAGCTCGGAGCAAGTCCAAAGGTGCGAGGCCAATGACAAAGTGACCAAGCTTTTGGTCAATTTATTGCCAAGCACCATCCTTTGCAAAATTGGAGAATTTGAAGATGCAAAGGAATTATGGAGTAAATTGGCCAAGCTTCATGAAGAGATCCCCTCCACTGTACAAGAGCAAGAAGAATCCAGAGAGGGTGACTCTTTGGAGCAAGACCAAGAGGAGGACTCCGAGGCTGAGAGATGCTCAACCTCCGAAGAAGAAGTCCAAGAAGAAGCTTCATCTTCAAGGGAGTGCAATAAAGAGAACAAGGAGGGAGCATACTCCTTGTTCCATGTACAAGATGATGAAGCCTCCACCTCTAGGATTGAGGGGGAGTGTAGATCAATGAACCCGGAGCAAGAAGAGGCCTCCACATCCGGGTCAAGTGAAGAAGAAGAAGATGGTGCCACCTCCAAAATTCAAGAAATATCAAATGGAGGAGCAACACAAGAAGGTATAAATGTTTCAATTAAAAATAAAAATCATATAATATGTTTTGAGTGTAGGGAAAGTGGGCACTACAATAGCAAGTGTCCCAACTTGGCCAAGAAGAAGGGCCAAGTGACACAAAAGGGCAAGGAGAAGCCCAAGGAGACCACCCCCGAGACAAAGAAGAGCAAGGAGCACATTGTGTGCTTCTTGTGTCAACAAAAAGGGCATTACCGAAGTCAATGCCCCAAGGGGAAGAAGATGGTCAAGGCTCAAGGAGGCACTAGTCAAAGGGGAGCCTCCAAGGTAAAGAAGAAGGTAACATTTATTGAGCCTACCCCTTTACGTTATGGTAAAAAGCATGATAGTTCTAATTTTTATCATTTTAATGCAATTTACCATAAGAATAGAAAGCATGAGGGGGCATTAAGGAAAAGCATGTCGCCCTACATGCCAAGACTACCCAACCTAAGGTTAGGAAGGTAGATAGACATTTGGGCAAGAACACTAAGGAAAATAGATACAAGCCCAAGAATAAAAATGCTCATGGATCAAATGAAAAATCAAATACTAAGGACTTAGTGAGGGAAAATCAAGTCTTGAGGTCAAGAATTGATAAATTAGAAAAGACCCTAAAAAGATTGGAAAATATCCTATTAGGGCAAAATGATCATAACCTAGGTTTAGGGGTACAAAAGCCATCAAATGGCCATAGAGGTTTGGGATACAAAACCAAAGCAAAAAATGATGTGCCTAGTTATCATAGGGTTCCATATAATTATGGAACAAACCCTAAGTCTAGAGGTCAAGTCAAGGATACAAGGGAAGATATCCCTAGAAGTATCTTTGCAACCAAAGTGACTAAGACTTCTAAGAAGTCTAAGAAAGTCACTAACAAGGTCACAAGGGAGGCTATCCCTAGAGTTGACCTAGAAAATGTGACCAAGGCTTCTAAGAAGCCCAACAAGGTCACTAGGAAGGTATCTAGGGAAGTAACCCCTAGTGAGTACCTAGAGCATCCAAGGAGCACCAATAGGTGTTGGGTTCCTAGGAGCATCTTCTCTACCCCATAGATGGGTTAGAGAGTGTCAACTCCGATTAGAAGGGTAGTTAACCCAACTTTGAGGAAATTGACACTCAAGGAGCATTTTCAAGGTTTTTGTTAACCTTTGAAAATGAAATGAAATGATTATTTACTCCTTGAAAGAGTAAAATGTGCCTAATGGTGGAAAGATTGATTCTATCTAAAATGACACAAATTGGGAAAACCTTGAGAAATACCAAGTTGGGATTTTGGTATTCTCTTGGAAATTTAAGGCAATCCGGGCCTTGGTTTATGTGATTACTCTTGATGAAAAATGGAATATGCCAACATTTGAGGACATGCTTAATTTTTAAGTGGCATAAACAAATCAAGAGAAATAGAAATGTCTATTTAGGTTTTGACATTTCTGTGAAGCATTTAGGGCAATCTAAGTTTTTTTTTAGGTTAAAACAAGTAGTATATTTAGAGTTTAGCTAAGTGATTAAGGATACTTAGGTAGGTAATCTAGGTATATTTTATTTATGCTAAACCTTGCCATGATTGTTTGCCCATAATATGCCATGACATCATATGTTATTTGTATTTTGCATTCATGACTTATCATGAAAAATACAAAAATACCATGCCATGTCATACATACATCATGTAGTATAGGAACTTTCTTTTGAAAGCTATTGCATTTTGATGTATGCCATAACATCAATCATGCATTATGTTTTATTTCCTAAATTTAAGGACAAATGACATTAGTTCAACAAGTGGCATTTGTTTACAACAAGTGAAATAAACAAGTGGCATTTGTTTAACAAGTGAATCAACAAGTAACATCCTTGGTGGATGTTTACCACTCAAAATGCCTAGATAGATATGCATGATCCCTAGAATAGGGCAAAACCAAAATCTCACATCTCACAAAGACCTATAAGATGACTTGTATGTGTTTTAGTGCACATTAGATACAAGTGAGATGTTAGGATGATGAACAAAACTCAATATGTTGATTTAGTGTATTCTTTTGAGTTTTAAGTTCATCAAAACACATAGTTATGTGTTTTCCCATCATTGGGAAAGCTAATGTACAAGTCATGTGCATTAAGCCCAAGGAACATGGTGGGAAATTGGTTTTGAAAATGTTTTCAAAATGATTTTGGAAAACCTTGGTGAAAGCTATCTTTTGATAGTACTCACCATTGAATAGTTAGACATAAACTTGAAGAAAACACTAAAGTTTTAGTAAGTTTTCAAGTTTGTGTCAATCTTTGAAAATATTAAGTATTTTCATAGAAAACTATTTTTCCATGATAATATATGTTATGAGGAATGTATCCTCAAAATTTTATAATTTTTGGAATTTTCTGTGATTTTTTTGGGGTTTCTGAATTTCGGGAGAAAAATCAGAAATCCCTATCAGATTTGTGGACCGATCAGAGGGGATGCTGATCGGTCCAGGGAGGTTTGGATCGGTCACTGGACCAATCCAGGGAAGTGTGGATCGGTCTGGTGACCGATCCAGTGAGGTCTGACCGGTCTGGTGACCGATCAGAGCGTGCCAAAATGCTGATTTTCGAATGTGTTGTCTGAAATTTCAGCTGAAAGTTAAAACACAGTTTGTGTTTTGGATTTCTAAAGGGTTGAAACTCTCCAAGACATTGTTGGTGCAATGGTCAAGGGGGAGTTGACTTTTAGGGAGAGTTTTTACTCTAAAGACTTGAGTGATATGGGATTATTACTAAGTTGATTGTTGACTTTAGTATCAAGGGAGAATTTAAGGGTTTCAATGAAAGGTATGGGACTTTCATTAGGAAGAAACTCTTGACCTTGATTCACTCTTTTTGATGTGTGTCAAAAAGGGGGAGAATGGGAGAATGACCAAAGAATGTTCAAGGAAGAACATTAGAGTTTGGGGAGAATGTTCAAGGAAGAACATTGGAAAACCTAAGGTTATCGGGTTAACCTAACTTGATTATGGTTTTTGTCAAACATCAAAAAGAGGGAGATTGTTGGTGCAACCTTAGGTTAAGGTTGACCTGGTTGACCTGACTCGAGTTGACCTGACTCGAGTTGTATTTTGATGTTTGACGAGAATAGAAAAGTCCTATTCTGATGTTTGACGAGAGTAGAAAAGTTGTATTCTGATGTTTGACAGAATACAAACTTGGGAGATTGTGGGTGAAATCTTTGGTCAAGGTTGACCTGGTTGACCCGAGGTGAGTCGACCTGATTCGGGAAATCCTGGTGAGTGAAGCCAGGTGAAAGTCCTGGTGAGTGAAGCCAGGCAAGGGAAAGTCCTGGTGAGTGAAGCCAGGCAGTTGGAAAGTTCTGGTGAGTGAAGCCAGGCAAGGGAAAGTCCTGGTGAGTGAAGCCAGGCAGTTGGAAAGTTCTGGTGAGTGAAGCCAGGCAAGGGAAATCCAGATAGGTCAAGGTTGACCAGACATCTGGTGAAAAGTCCAAGCAGGGAGCTTGGCACGAGAAAAGTCCAAGTATGGAGACTTGGCACGAGAAAAGTCCAAGTATGGAGACTTGGCACGGAAAAGTCCAAGCAGGGAGACTTGGCACGGAAAAGTCCAAGCAGGGAGCTTGGCACGAGGAAAAGTCCAAGTATGGAGACTTGGCACAGAAAAGTCAAAGCAGGGAGCTTGGCACGGGAAAAGTCCAAGTATGGAAGCTTGGCATGGGAAGTCGGTTTAGGGCTGGGAAGCTCTAAGGCTTTGGATCGGTCTGGTGACCAATCCAGTGATACTTTGGTTTATCTGATCGGTCTGGTGAGCGATCAGTAACCAAACAGAAGGTTACTATGGGTTATCTGATCGGTCTGTAGACCGATCAGGAAGCGAAGGAATTCAGAGGGCAGTTGGAGGGGATCGGTTTGTGGACCGATCCACCTACAGTCTGATCGGTCCACAGACCGATCAAGCTTCGAAGCCAACTCTCATAGAGAGTTGGTTGATCGGTCTGGGGACCGATCAGCCTAGAGCCTGATCGTGTTGGTGCGGTTAGCACTAACGATTTAACCCAGGTTTTGATGAATGACAAATCAGGTTAAGTTAGTTTGTCGTTATCTGACACTTTGATCGAGTGTGCAGGAGAAGTCCAGACAGGTCGACGGGCTGACCGGATGTCTGGCACGAAGTCCAGCTAGGTCGACGGGCTGACCGGATAGCTGGCGAGAAGTCCAAGCGGGTCGACGGGCTGACCGGACGCTTGGCGAAAAGTCCAGCTAGGTCGACGGTGGACCGGATGGTGGCGAGAAGTCGCGGTCGACGGGTGACCGGGACGCTGGCGAGAAGTCAGACGGTCGACGGGCTGGCCGGACGTCTGGCGGGTAAGTAAGGTAAGTCACTGGGGAGTGACCGTGAGGACGCGTTCCCGGGAAGGGACATTAGGCGTCGATCCGGCTTAGATCCATTTCGGATGTCTAAGTCGAGATCGTGACTAGATTCCGGTCTCGGAAGACGTAATCTAAGTCATACTCTTTTATCCATCTGTTGAACTTTAACCGTGCAACAATCTGTTTTACGGGATGTATATTTGCCTCGGACTAACTTTGTTTTGCGAAAAGGAGTTTTCTGGAACAAGGTGGTCCGGGCGCGGAGGATCCGGCGCGCCGAGGTCCGGCGCCGAAGGATCGGGTGCCCCGAAGGGTTATCCAGCCAAGTCGTCGCCACGTGGAGCATCTCGGTTTGAGCGATTCGTCACATTCCGGCGCCGGAAGGAATCCGGGCACCGAACAAGATATAAAAGAAGCCCGGCGGGAGCTTGGAATCAATGAATCAGTGAGAACTCTTCTCTGCTGGTCTTCTCGCCGGCGTTCGCGATCGCCAACAAAGCTCGACACTCGCCCGTTCTTTTCCTTTTGCCGGTATTTGTTTTCGTTTTCATTAGCATTCCCTGTACGGTTCTTTTGTAATCATCATTTCGAATTGCTAGTGATTGCCCAACGAAAGTGGTCAAGGACCACGGGCCTTCGAGTAGGAGTCGTCACAGGCTCCGAACGAAGTAAAACCATTGTGTCTATTTTACTTTTCCGCTGCGTTTATACTCGATATTTTTGAATCGATATTCACCCCCCCCCTCTATCGAATCTAACGGTCTTACAAGTGGTATCAGAGCAGGTACCACTCTGATTTGGTGCAACCACCAATCAGACAGGGGGTGAATTTTTTTCTTTCAATTAATTCTAAAACTGGTGTATCGTTAACTTAAATTAGTGCAACACGAATCTAGATTTTTTTTCTATTTTTCTCTTCCCGCACTACTAATCCAAGACCAAGTCTTGGGATATTTTTTGGTTATTTACCTGTGCACAGAATGTCCCAACAAGAAGGATTCAGCACAGTGCGACCTCCACTCTTCAACGGGGACGACTTCCCGTACTGGAAGAAGCGCATGGAGGTCTACCTCAAAACAGACTTCGACCAGTGGATGAGCATTACGAGACCCTACAAAACTCTAGTGGACAACTCCGGGAATCTAGTGGATCCTGAAGACTGGACAACAGATCTGAAAAAGAAAGCATCAACAGAAAATAAAGCGATCAACACTCTACAGTGCGGATTGACAAGAGAAGAACTGAACAGAGTCGGTCCACACAAAAACGCTAAAGAGCTGTGGGACAAGTTGATCGAGCTGCACGAGGGAACGAGCGACGCTAAGGTAACAAAACGAGACCTGCTTTTAAATAAAATTTTTAATATAAAAATGCAGGAAGGAGAAACAGCGAATCAACTCCATGCGAGGATCAAGGACATCCTCAACGGGCTTCATGCGATAGGCCACCAGATGGAGAACGGAGACTTAATAAGGTACGCATTAAACGCCTTTCCACGTAATAGTTTGTGGGCATCAATAGTGGATGCCTACAAAATTTCTAAGAATCTTTCTGAATTAAAATTAGACGAGCTTTTCTGTGAATTGGAATTACACGAACAAACTAATGCTGGAGCCGAGAAAGGTATAGCCTTATTTGCAGGTTCCTCCAAAGAGAAGAAAAGCAAGCCTGAACTTGAAGAAGACTCCGATCAAGATTCTGAAGACGAAGAACACCTGGTGAATTTGGTAAGAAAAATGTTCACCAGGAGAAAAAGGAGCTTCAGCAAAAAGGACCTTCAAAAGATCAGCTCTCCCTCAGAACAAAAGAACGTGACTTGCTACGGCTGCAATAAAAAGGGACACTACAAGAACGAATGCCCAAAACTGAAGTTCGACAAACCAAAGCCAACCAAAAAGAAGGCACTCAAAGCAACGTGGGACGACTCCTCGGACGAATCGGAGGAAGAAGAGCAGAAACATCAGAGCCACCTCGCACTGATGGCCCGCGAAGCCGAAACAGAAAATGAGTCGGAAGATGAAGACGAGTCTGAACCCGAAACAAGCCACGAGTCCGTACTCGTTTCCGAAGGCTCGAATGAGGTATATTTTAATTTAAACAAAAAGTTTTTTAGAATCATTTCTTGTTTAAATAATAAATTAACCAAAGTAGAAAATGAAAACAAATCACTTCTTGAGGAAAATCAAAACCTCAAGGAACAATTAAAAAATTCGAATCCAACTCAAGATCTAACACTTGAGGAAGAGAATTTATCATTAAAAAATGAAATAAACAATTTAAAGGAGATGTTAGAAAAATTCACAACAAGATCAAAAAATTTAGACTTAATCCTAAATAATCAAAAGGCATGTTATAATAAAACCGGACTAGGATATAAGTCGAATTCAAATAAAACCTTCAAATCATTAATAACCCAATACAAGTCAACCAATCTAGCTTGGGTTCCGAAAGCGTGTCTGATCACGCAAGTAGAACTTAATCAATATTATATACCTAAAGAAAAAATACATTATATAAAAGTGAATAAACCAAACCAAAATCCAAAATACAAACCTAAATCAAATTCAAAATCTAAACAGTTTAAAAATCAACAAAATTATCACCAAGTTAACTATAACTATAAAAAGAATCGACACAAGCCTAAAACCAAAATCTAAATTAATGACCAATAATTCAGGGGAGGCTCCAGCTACCCGACAGGGTAACCCAAAACAAACTAACCCGACAGGGTAATTAGGATTAGTTAAAAAGAGACCAAGTTTAACTTGACTCATGGTACTGGTGAAGTTTTTGGATGATAGTACGTTAGGGAAGCTTGGGCATCGCATGTCTAGAAAGATATGGCTTCGATCTGGTGCATTTGGCCAAGTGGAACTGACCGAAGCTACCCTTAAACGAATCCTAACCAGTTAGACCAAGATTTAGTACTAAGTTCCGTGAATAGGACTATTCGGAAAACCTCGAAAGGTTGGTTACTTCTAATGATGTCCATGTGACTCACCAAGCTTAGAAGTTTATCCGAAAAATGCCTATTTGTGGAAACCAAAGCTAAGTCTGAATCTAACACAAGTTAAACCAAAACTCTATAATTAAACCAATTTCATCTCACAAAATCATAGGATTCCCTGATTGATAATATAGCTCGGGTGAGATGAATAAGGCTTAAATTTTAAACTTAAAAATTAATTTCAAATTTTAATTTTAAACTTAAAAATTAATTTAAAATTTTAATTTTAAACTTAAAAATTAATTTCAAATTTTAATTTTAAACTTAAAAAATTAATTTAAAATTTTAATTTTAAACTTAAAAATTAATTTCAAATTTTAATTTTAAACTTAAAAATTAATTTCAAATTATAATTTTAAACTTAAAAATTAATTTCAAAATTTTAATTTTAAACTTAAAAATTAATTTCAAAATTTTAATTTTAAACTTAAAAATCAATTTAAAATTTTAATTTTAAACTTAAAAATTAATTTCAAAATTTTAAACTTAAAAATTAATTTCAAAATTTTAAACTTAAAAATTAATTTCAAATTTTAATTTTAAACTTAAAAATTAATTTCAAATTTTAATTTTAAACTTAAAAATCAATTTCAAATTTTAATTTTAAACTTAAAAATCAATTTTAAATTTTAATTTTAAACTTAAAAATCAATTTCAAATTTTAATTTTAAACTCAAAAATCAATTTCAACATTTTAATTTTAAAACTTAAAAATTAATTTCAAATTTTAATTTTAAACTTAAAAATTAATTTCAAATTTTAATTTTAAACTTAAAAATTAATTTCAAATTTTAATTTTAAACTTAAAAATCAATTTCAAATTTTAATTTTAAACTTAAAAATTAATTTAAAATTTTAATTTTAAACTTAAAAATTAATTTCAAATTTTAATTTTAAACTTAAAAAATTAATTTTAAATTTTAATTTTTTTTTCAAATTTTAATTTTAACTTAAAAATTATTCTCAAAATTTTAAACTTAAATAATGCATGCTCAAAAGACTAACTTTAAATCCTACTTACTGTAGGAAATCAAGTGGATTTTGGACAGTGGTTGCTCCAAACATATGACTGGAGATCACACCAAATTCACTCAACTTACTTACAAAAGCCTAGGAACAGTTGCCTTTGGAAACAACGGCAAACTCAAGGTAATTGGTATAGGTAATATTAAATTAAAATTAGACTTTATAATTACAAATGTTTTACTTGTTGAAAATTTTAAATATAATTTTCTAAGTATAAGTCAACTATGTGATACTCGGTATAAGGTCAAATTTCTATCTACAGAGTGTTTAATCAAACATCTAGATAATCCTACCATAAGCCTAAAAGGCTTTAGAAAAGACAACATCTATGCCATCAACTTAACTATTTCTTCCATTAAGTGTTATTTAACACAAAAAGAAGAAACTTGGTTATGGCATAGGAGGATGTCTCACACCAACTTTAGAAATATAAGTAAACTAAATGGACTTGTAAAAGGCTTACCAAAGTTACCTAACTTAGATTCAACCATATGTAATGCTTGTCAACAAGGCAAACAAACTAAATCAACCCACAAACAAACAAATCAACCACAAACTAACTCAATCTTAGAACGTCTACATTTAGACCTTTTTGACTCCCATGGAGTCAAATCTATAAATGAAAACTTATATTGCTTAATAATTATAGACGATTATTCTAGGTTTACTTGGGTCAAATTCTTAAAACATAAAGATGAAACTTTTGAATTTTTTTCAAATTTTTGCAAACAGATTGAAAACGGAAAAGATATTAAAATTAAAAGAATTAGGAGTGACAACGGGGGAGAATTTAAAAATCACCACTTTAACAGTTTTTGTCTAGAAAACGGTTACCATTATGAGTTCTCATGCCCTAAAACCCCCCAACAAAATGGAATTGTAGAAAGAAAAAATAGAACCTTACTTGAAGCTTCTAGAACAATGTTAAATGAGTATAACCTACCTAAATACTTTTGGGCAGAAGCCGTTAGTACAGCCTGCTATGTACAGAACAGAACAACAATAAATAAAACTCATAACAAAACGTTCTTCGAATTGTTTTATAATAAACAACCAAATAAAAAATATTTTAAGGTATTTGGGTGCCCAGTTTTCATCTTAAATACAAGAGAACACTTAGGAAAATTCACCTCTAAAATTGAAAATGGAATTTTTGTAGGATATTCCCTAAATAGTAGAGGCTACAGAATTTACAATAAGGTTACCTTAAAAATTGAAGAAACTACTAATGTAAAGTTTGAAGAAACTAAACAAGACATAGGATCTACACAAACACCTGAGTTTGTTCCAGAAACCAACCAAACTCTAAGTCATGAAGAAGAGGAACAACATCAAGAGAATCAACCTCCTAGAACAATAAGGGTTAACCCAAATCATCCAATTGATCAAATAATCGGTGACCCAGACTTAAGAGTTCAAACCAGATCATCCTTTAGAAACCTAAGTCAAATTTCATTAATTTCAAAAATTGAACCCAAAACTGTGGATGAATCCCTACTAGACCCAGATTGGATTATAGCTATGCAAGAAGAACTAGCCCAATTTGAGCGTAATGAGGTCTGGGACCTAGTTCCACCACCTAAGAATAAGAAAATAATAGAAACAAAATGGGTATTCAGAAACAAACTAAGTGAAACTGGGGAAATTACTAGAAATAAGGCTAGGCTGGTTGCCAAAGGATTTAGTCAAGTTGAAGGACTTGACTATGATGAAACATATGCCCCAGTAGCCAGATTAGAATCCATTAGAATGTTACTAAGTTATGCAGCCCATAAAGGGTTCAAACTATACCAAATGGATGTTAAGTCTGTCTTTCTTAATGGACTAATAAAAGAAGAAGTTTATGTAGGTCAACCTCCTGGGTTTGAATGTCTAGAACACCCTGATTATGTATTTAAGTTAAAGAAAGCATTATATGAACTTAAACAAGCACCCAGGGCATGGTATGAAAGGCTAACATCCTACTTAACATCTAAAGGATTCAAACAAGGTCAAATTGACCCAACCTTGTTTGTTAAATCATTGAATTCAAACATATTTATTGCACAAATTTATGTAGATGATATAATATTTGGTTCAACAAATTCAGATTTTTTAGAGGAATTTATTAATCTAATGGAAAAAAGAATTTGAAATGAGCCTAGTAGGAAAATTAACTTATTTCTTAGGATTACAAATCAAACAAACAAATGAGGAAAATTACATTTATCAACACAAATACACTAAAGAATTACTTTAAAAATTCGGAATGGAAAATATAAAAGAAATAAAAACACCTATGGCAGTGAACACAATCTTAGATAATGACCCAAATGGAAAATCAGTTGACCTAAAATATTATAGGAGTGCAATAGGTAGCCTACTGTACTTAACTACAAGCCGACCTGATATTTTATTTGCAGATAGTATGTGTGCTAGATACCAAACTTGTGCTAAGGAATCCCACTTGACACAAGTTAAAAGAATTTTTAGATATCTTAAAGGAACAATAAATGTAGGAATTTGGTATCCTAGAACCAATAATTTTGAACTAATAGGGTATTCTGACTCAGATTATGCTGGATGTAAATTAGACCACAAGAGCACAAGTGGAGGATGCCAATTATTAGGTTCATCACTTGTTAGCTGGTTTAGTAGAAAGCAACATTGTGTTGCTCTATCTACAACTGAGTTAGAATACATAGCTATAGGTGAATGTGTTGCACAATTACTATGGATGATGCATACTCTAAAAGATTTCAACTTAAACATTACAAATGTAAAAGTATTAATTGACAATATAAGTTCAATTAACTTAACCAAGAACCCTGTGCATCATTCAAGAACCAAACATATTGAAGTTAGGCACCACTTTATCAGGGATCATGTTACTAAAGGTGATATTGAACTCAAATACATTGAGTCCAAATCAAATTTAGCTGACATTTTCACAAAACCACTCCCTGAAAGTGAGTTTAGCAACTTACGCCGAAAATTAGGAATGTGCTCAATAGACTAGGAATTTTAAATTTCAAAATTGTTTTCAAAAATCACTCTTTCAAATTATAAGTCAAATTTGTTTGTTTTCAAAACCTTCCATTTTTAGACTTTCAAAAACAGTTTTGGCCTTAGACTAGCTTGGAATCCATAGAAAGCATGCACCCATAGGGCTAGTTTTTGAGCATCTCACCAACACCTTAGACTTACCTTGCTTGTGTTTGACAAACATAGAAAGGGGTGAGATGCATAGGCCAACTGTCTGGACTTAAGATGCTTATCTCAGTGCATCAGCATAAGTCTGGACGTTAAATACAAATCAGACAGTAATCAGATTAAGTTCATCAGTCAAGTCAAACACTGACTGGTTATAATCAACTTAATCTGACTAACCAAGTGAACGCTACTATCTTCTGATAGTTAGTTAGTACCTAATTGGTTAGACAGCTGGTTAAAGATAAAGTATCAAGTTCAGGGGGAGAAATTAACTTTTTATATTTAAAAAAAATGTGTTTTAAAACTAACATATTTTAAAACACCAGTTTTCAAAAAGTTAAAATTAACTAAGTTTAATCCCACCTAATTTTTTTTAAAACCTGATTTTAAAAGTTGAGTATAGAAAATTTACACTTATTCAGTTTTTGTAACATAAATGCTTGAAAATTCAACTTTCCAAACTTAGCTTTTATCAAATTAGCCTTAAAAATTTATTCTGGCAAATATTTTACTTCTTGAAAAATTATTCTTACTTGTTTAAAATTTTTGCTTTGTTTTTAAAAATCGAAGTTGAAAATTTACCTTGTTGAAAAGTAAATGTTACTTAAACATGAAAAGTAAAATTAAAAAACCTGATTTGAAATTTTTTAAAAAACTTAAACTTGATTAACTTTAAACTTATACTTTTCAAAATTCAACTTGTTTCCCCCAAGTCAACTTGACTATTTTTTAACTTGGTGTTAAAAATTGAACCAAACTTATATATGTTTCAAAATTTGATTACTTTTTACAGTAACTCTACACTATGATTATTTACCCTTGCTTATTTTTGATGAATACCAAAGGGGGAGGGTTAGGTGGTTAAGTTAGCTAAACCAGAATTGAAAATACAAACTAACTTAAAAACCACATAAATGCATGTTGTTTCTTGTATATGTTTTCACTAACTTAACCAGGTTGTCATTCCATCAAAAAGGGGGAGATTGTTGGTGCGGTTAGCACTAACGATTTAACCCAGGTTTTGATGAATGACAAATCAGGTTAAGTTAGTTTGTCGTTGTCTGACACTTTGATCAAGTGTGCAGGAGAAGTCCGAGATGTCGTCGACGGCCGATCGGATGTCGGCACGAAGTCCGCTAGGTCGGGATGACCGGATAGTGGCGAGAAGTCAAGCGTCGGCCAGGTGGCCGGACACTTGGCGAAAAGTTCACTAGGTCGACGGGCTGACCGGATAGTTGGCGAGAAGTCCGGGTCGACGGGCCGACCGGACGCTTGGCGAGAAGTCCGGCTAGGTCGACGGGCTGACCAGCGTCTGGCGGTAAGTAAGGTAAGTCACCGGAGGGAGTGACTGTGAGGACTCGGGAAGGGGACATTAAGCGTCGATCCGGCTTAGATCCATTTCGGATGTCTAAGTCGAGATCGTGACTAGATTCCGGTCTCGGAAAGACGGAATCTAAGTCATACTCTTTTATCCATCTGTTGAACTTTAACTGTGCTAACAATCTGTTTTACAGGATGTATATTTACCTCGGACTAACTTTGTTTTGCAGGGAAAGGGAGTTTTCGAACAAGGTGGTTCGGGCGCCCGGAAGGATCCGGGCGCCGGGGCAATCTATCCGCCAGTCGTCGCCACGTGGAGCATCTCGGTTTGAGCAATTCGTCACATTCGTGGCGGAAGGAATCCGGGCACCGAACAAGCATATAAAGAAGCCCTGCAGAGCTTGTAATCAATGAATCAAGCGAGAACTCTTCTCTGCTGGTCTTCGCTTCGACGCTCGGTCGACGCCAACAAAGCTCGACACTCGCTCGTTCTTTTCCTTTTGTCGGTATTTGTTTTCAGTTTTCATTAGCATTCCCTGTACGGTTCTTTTGTAATCATCATTTCGAATTGCTAGTGATTGCCCAACAAAAGTGGTCAAGGACCACGGGCCTTCGAGTAGGAGTCGTCACAGGCTCCGAACGAAGTAAAACCATTGTGTCTATTTTACTTTTCCGCTGCGTTTATACTCGATTTTTTCGAATCGATATTCACCCCCCCCCCTCTATCGAATCTAACGGTCTTACAGATCGGTCCACAGACCGATCAGGAGTCTCCCAAACCGATCAGGTTGGAGCCTGATTGGTCCAGGCCCTAGCCGTTGCGACACAACGGCTAGTTTATGTGTCTTCTTCTTCGCAGATTCATCTCCAATCTTTCACCCAGCTTCTCTACAGCGCTCTCAAAGCTCAGATCGCCAGTTCTTGAAGGATCTTGGAAGTTTTCCAGGTCAAGAGGCGGATCAAAGCAAGAAAAGAAACTAGGGTTAGGGTTTTGCACTCATTGTAAGCTTGTAAGCTTGTATTTCTTGTATCCCTTTCCTCTCTTCTTGTATTGAGTCTTGTAGGGCTTCTCCGTCTTTGGTAGTTACCATAAAGGAGAGTTTTATTAGTGGAGGGTGTGTGTGTTGGTGTGGATCCTTGGACTAGTCACCTCTTGTGAGGTGGATACCAAGTAAACCAACCGTGTTAGCGTTGTGTGATTTGTTTCTGTATTTTCCGCTGCCACATCTTTGAAGAAACAAGCAACGCCGAACACCGGGCACGCAACGAGCTATTCAACCCCCCCCCTCTAGCTACTTTTGGTCCTAACAGGGACGACACTTCTTCATCTGAGTCTGAGATTCAAGAATATGTCGGGATAGCACTGATGGCAATCTACGAAGGACAAAGTACATCAAAACCCAGCATCGATGAAGGGGGAGTGACCTCAGAGGAAAGTAGCGAAGCAGGGGGAGATTCAGGCTTCAAGTCTGATATGGTAAGTGAGGTATGCCTCTTACCCCCTGATCAACTTTACTTTGGTATTAAGGCAATGGCTAAATCCATGTATAAATTAAAAAATAAAAATACCAAATTAGAAAATAAAATTTTAGAAACAAAAAGAATTTTGGCAAAATCATGTTTTATAGAGGATTTTGATAAATTGAAAATTGAAAATGAAAAATTAAAAGAAGAAATAGAAAAATTGAAAAAGTCTAATGGTTCAAATATTTCTATTTTTAGAAATTATAAAGGCTTAAATTGGTATTATAGGTTTCACCAAAATCAAATTAGAAAAATATCAAATGCCTATGTACCTAGAAAATATTTAATTAACCCTGTAGGAAGGAACCTCTATTGGGTTTCAAAAACTTATTTAATTTAAAATTAAAATTAGACTTAGCATTTTCAGCAAGGAAATTAAACAACTAATTTCTTTATGTGGCTTTGTCTATAAAGTGGTTGTTGCTCCAATAACCAAGAAGTCATAGTGCCTCGTCACTGCCTGGAAGCCAAGTATAGAAATAAAAAGTATAATTGACTAACTGAAAAAACATTAATTTAAATTACTTAATGCTTTAAAAGGGTTATTCAATTTATGTTAGAAAATATTTTTAAAAAAATATTATATATTCATGTTTACAAAAAGTTAGAAAACTGGACTTAGAATTTTTTTTTGAAAATTGACTTAGAAATTTTTATTATGAAAATTACCTTAGAATTTTTTTCATAAAAATTGCCTTAGAAATTTTTTTTCAGAAATTTTTTTCACCTTAAACTTGTTTAGGAACCCCTATTTTTTATGTGATCAAAGGGGGAGAAGGATATTAAGTCTAGGGGGAAGTATATAATTTTTTAAATTGAAATATCTTTGGACTTATTTGCAAAATTAAATATTTTTATTGCATATATTTACCCTAGCTTAACTTGGGTTACTCACATCAAAAAGGGAGAGATTGTTGGAACCCCAAGGTGTTTTGATGTGATCAAACAAGTTAAGTTAGGTCATGTTTTGTCTAACCCTTGTGTCTAAGTGTGCAAAAGCTTAGGAACACAGGAAGTCGAGCGGAAGACGCGGCTAGCGAGAAGGAGGGCACAGGGAGAGAGCCGACGGGCTCAGTGCGTCCGAGGGACGAGGTGACCACGGAAGAGTACACCGGTGGACGAGAAGAACGTGCGCAACGTTCGAGGGACGAGAAACCGGGAAGGAAGACTGCTCGAGGAGAAGGCTGGAACTTGGGTTCGGGTGAGTCCTATTCCGGATGGTCGAGATCACCCAAGCTAGCGGAGCCGAAACGAAAGACACGGACCGAGACGTGCTGAACTGGAGAAAAAATCGCGAACGGAAAAAGTCAACTTTTGTTGACTTTAGGGCTCGGGGCGCCCGGAACCATTCCGGGCCCCCGGATCAGCCCGGGGCGCCCGAAACCCTTCCGGGCGCCCGGAATGAATATTTTGACCAGATCAATTATTATCGCAATCTGAACGTTGGGATAAAATTTTATCCCCCCCAGGGCGCCCAGAACCCTTCGGGGCGCCCCGACCAGTGCTATAAATATAGCACTGGTTTGCACAGATCATTCAATCAACTTGTAATTCATTTTCTCTGTGCTTTCTATTCTTTTGTACTATCAACGCTGTAAAATGCTACTCTGTCCAGAGGAGAATCAAATAGTGCGTCATCTTTACCTTGGATTAGTAATCCTCTGATTGCAAACCAAGTAAACCCTCTGTGTTTGAGTTTATTTCTAATTAGTCTCTTTTGTTTATTATTACAAGTTCTTTTAAATTAGTTGAATATTTGAGAAAGGTTTATGTTTTTTTTGTAGGGCAATTCACCCCTCCCCTCTTGCCGGCCTCCAAAGGGACCAACAAAAATTACATCAAGTTTCTCAAATAATGGCACATTTTACTCTTCCAAAGAGTAAACAAATAATCATTTTATTTTCAAAGGTTAACAATAACCTTGAAAATGCTCTACAAGTGTCAACTTCATCAAGGTTGGGTTACCCTTCCAATTTGAGTTGATACTCTCTAATCGTCTAGGGTGTATAGAATATGCTCCTAGGAACCCAACACCTATTGGTGCTCCTTGAATGTTCTAGGTACTCACTAGGGATAACTTCCCTAGATACCTTTCTAATGACCTTTTTAGGCTTCTTAGAAGTCTTGGTCACTTCCTCTAGGTCAACTCTAGGGATAGCTTTCCTTGTGACCTTCTTTGTGACTTTCTTAGACTTCTTAGAAGTCTTAGTCATATTTGTTGTTGCAAAGATACTCCCTGGGATAACTTTCTTTGTATCCTTGATTTGATCGCTAGACCTAGGGTTAGTTCCATAACTATATGGAACTCTATGATAAGATATTACATCCTTCTTAGCCTTGGGTTTGTATCCCAAACCTCTATGGTCATTGGATGACCTTTGTGCTCCTAATCCTAGGTTATGCTCATTTTGCCCCTTTTTGGATATTTTTCATCCTTTTTAGGATATTTTCCATTTTATCAAGCCTTAACCTCAAGACTTGATTTTCTTTCCATAAATAATTAGTTTTGGATTTTTCTTTTTGTCCTTGACCATTTTTATTTCTAGGTTTATAACTACGGTCCTTAGAGCTATTTCCTAGTTTATCTACCTTGCTAGCCTTAGGGGTGGTTTTAGTATGATAGGCTACATAATTTTCCTTAAGTTTATCATGCTTCCTATTTTCATGGTAAATAGCGTTAAAATGATATAAGTTAGAACTAGCATGCTTTTTACCATTACTCAAAGGGATAGGCTCAATAAATGATACCTTGTGTTTTACCTTGGAAGCTTCCCCTTGACTTGAGCTTCCTCCCATGACTTTGACCGCTTTCCCCCCTTAGGACATTGACTCCGATAATGCCATTTTTGATGACACAAGAAGCACACAATGTGCTCCTTGCTCTTCTTGAGAATTTTACCCTTTGAATTTGTTGGAGCTTCAAAGTCTTCCATTAGACCAAACCATTGCTCTATCTCCATCATCAAGAAATTTTCGATTCTTGATTTACAAGAATCGAAGCTCGTCATTGTGAATAGTGGAGGTACCCTCGTGTCGAATCTGAGGCCATCTCGGAATTCTATTTAAAGTTTGAGCTTTTGTTGAAGTCTTCGACTTTATGGATTTTGCTCCAACTTCTTCACCCTCTAACTTCTTTGCCCCTTCCGGAGATGATTCCGGTAAAGAGCAACCTTGCTCTGATACCACTTGTTAGGTTCGAATTGTGTTAGAGGGGGGTTGAATATCTCATCGCGCTTCTTGTAGCTTGCTTCTTGGTGATGATATGCAGCGAAAAACACTCAAAGCAAGCTTCAATGCTAACAACGTAGATTTACTTGGTATCCACCTTAAGAAGAGGTGACTAATCCAAGGATTCACACACGACTCACTCTCCACTAATGAAATACTCCTTCTCGGTCGCAGCTGGAGGCGAAGAAACCTCGTACAAACCCACACAACAAAAATACAACACACGCAAGAAGAAAATACAAAAATACAAAAATACAAAGAAAAACTCTTTCTTCTTGCTTACTTGTTGCTTGCTGTTATCTCTTAAACCTTGGAAGTGTAACTACACTTATCTCCATGAGCCTTCAAGAACTGGCTGTGAAAGTGTGGAGAAGCTCGGAAAGAATCGCCGAGAGTGGAGTCGAAGATCTGCGGAGGAAAGCACTCGCCAACGGCTATAATCTGCGCAACGGTCGGATCCCAATCGATTGAATGGCTCTCAATCGATAGGGGAGTCTTTGAATCAATTGGATGATCGATTCAGAGCACCTCTCTGCTCTCTGGAAATAGCCTGAATCGATCGACCAATCGATTCAGGCTTTCTCGTGATCGCGTAAGAAATCCAGCCTGTCCCCAATCGATCGACCGATCGATTGGAGGTCTCCAATCGATCAGCTGATCAATTGGGAAAGCTTCTATGTGCGTGACATAAGCTCCCAATCGATCGATCGATTGAGCCATCTTTCTTCGCAGCGTACATCCAATCGATTAACTGATCAATTGAACTTCGGTTCAATCGATCGGCTGATCGATTGAACCACCTTTAACTTGCCTAAAACCAAGTCCAAGGTCTCCAATTCCAACATCTGGTCAACCGTGACCTGTTGGAATATTATTCTTAGCATCCGGTCAACCTTGACCTGCTAGGATTTCTTCACCAAGTATCCGGTCAATCTCTTTGACCCACTTAGACTTTTCTCCTCGTGCCAAATGTCCGGTCAACCTTGACCCACTTGGACTTCCTTCCACCAGATGTCCGGTCATCCTTGACCCATTTGGATTTCCTTGTGCCAAGTATCCGGTCAATCCTTTGACCTACTTGAACTTCTCAATACCAGGTGTCCGGTCAACCTTGATCCACCTGAATTTTCACATGTCTGGCTTTACTCACCAGGTCTTTCCATCTGTCTAGCTTCACTCACTAGGACTTCCCATCTGCCTGGCTTCACTCACCAGAACTTTCACCTAACTTCATTCACTAGGGTTTTCACCTAGCTTCACTCACTAGGATTTTTCCACTGCCCGGCTTCACTCACCGGGACTTTCACCTGCCTAGCTTCACTCACCAGGACTTTCTCTCTACCCGGCTTCACTCATCGGGACTTTCACATCTGCCTAACCTCTAGTTAGGACTTTCCAGTCAAGTATCCAGTCAACCCTTTGACCTAGGATTTTCATGAAGAAAATTAAATATTTAAGTTCTTTAAAATACTTTGTCTAGAAGTGGTGGATGATCCATACCCAATAAGGCCAAGTGCCTCACCACAGCCTGGAAGTCAATTATTGAAATAAATATTTAATTAACTAACTGTTAAACCTTAGTCTAACTCAATTATTGATCAATCCTTAGATTGGAATTTAAATTAAAGATTAAATTAACCATCTCACAAAACTATTAAAGTTTCCTGATTGAAAATCTAGAAACGTGTGAGATGGATCTAGGTTTAAAATATAAAGTAGTTAACCAAATTCAAATTAATTAAACTCAGTTAAGTTAACTTAATTAAAATTCAACTAAAAAATAATTCAATTAATCTAAGTCATCTTAATTAATCTTAATTTCAAAATCTTAATTAAATCTTAATTTCAAAATCTTAATTATTTTCAAGTAATTTTTAAAATCTTAATTATTTTCAAATGATCTTCAAAATCTTAATTATTTTTAAATGTTTAATTAATCTTCAAAGTTTAATTATATTTTGAAATTTAAACTTATATTTTAAAATTATAAATTTAAACTTATATTCTAAAATTCAAAATTCAAACTAATTCAAAATTTAACCTTATTCAAAATTTAAACTTATATTCCAAAATTTAAAATTCAAACTTATATTTTAAAATCTTAAATTCAGTACTTTTGAAATCCAAATTTTTGAAATATACTTCAATATTTTTCAAAGTTAAAGATAAAATCAACTTAACTTCACTCCATTTCACACACACTCATATGCTGAACATGCTTGATAATATAGAATGAGTGAGATGAAAAATCAAAAAAATTAAGAAAATAAATAATAACTTTGATATTTATTTTACATGCTTGGACTCTAGAACCCTCAAATATTTTTGACATTAATTAAGGGAGAGTAAAAGGAAAGTTAAGTTATTAATTTTTATTTTGTTAAAGCATGATTTTTCAAAGTTAAACTTTTCAAAAGTTTAAAATACTTCTAAAAGAGGAAGTTCAATTTTTTAAACTATTTTTGAAAAGAAAAATAAATTATTTGATAATGTGTTTTTAAGTATTTTTCAAAAAAAAAATCTCTTACTTAGCTAAGTATTTTTATCAAAATCTCTTTAAAAGCTAAGCTTTTATGAAATTTTTTTAAAGCTAAGTACTTAACTAAGTTTTTATCAACTTCTTTTTAAAGTTAAGTACTTAACTCAGTTTTTATCAAATTTTTTAAACTAAGTTTTTTTTTCAAAACCTTTATAAAGCTAAGTTTTTATCAAAGTGTTTTTAAAACCAAGTTTTTATCAAAATTTCATAAAGCTAAGTACTTGACAAAGTTTTTTTTCAAAGAGTTTAGCTAAGTGTTTAACAAAATAATTATTTTCAAAGCTAAAATTTAGCTAAATTTTTTATAAGTGTTACCATTCAGGGGGAGCTTAATTGAGTAAATTTATTTTGTACTATCTTTACATGTTAAACAACTTTCTCTCCACTTATTTTATTTTTGATTTATGACAAATGGGGAGAGAAAAAATCAAAATTAAGAGTTAAGACATGGTTTTTGTGAAAGGAGGGAGCATAAGAGAGTTTTTTTTTCAAATTATTGTATTTATGCTCATGCTAAAAATCCTTTAATTATTATTATGTTTTACTTAACTTTGAATCGGGTTGTCATAATAAAAAAGAAGGAGAGTGTTGGTGCAGGAAGCACTAGACGATTGAACCTAAGTTTTCATTATGTAAAAGGGTCCAAAGTTAAGTTGTATTGTGATCTAACAAAGTTAATTGAGCTTGCAGGAAGGTCCTAAGTTGGCTTAAGCAAAAGTTCTAGTGGATTCTAGACAGGTGGAAAACCCTATTGAGAGGTAACCCTAGGTCCTAGCGGGCGGTAACCCTAGGTTATGGAAACCCCTAGGGGGAGATAACCCTAGGTACTAGGGAGTGGTAACCCTAGGTTATGGAAACTCCTAGGGGGAGGTAACCCTAGGTCCTAGGGGATGATAACCCTAGGTGAAAAGTTTGGACTGGTCGTGGAGCGGACGTCCAGCAGAAAGTCCAATCCGTTTGGAGGGCCGGTCTGGCAACAAGTAGCTTCTCCTAAGAGGAGTAGGTGAGGATGCGTTCCCCGGTGAGGGAACAGTAGGCGTCGGTTCGACCTAAGGTTTCCGAAGGAAATCCAAGAAGTAGACAGTCCGAAGGCTGTCAAATTATGGATTTATATATCATTTGTTATTTTGTCTAACTCTGTTTTACAAGAAACTAACAATTGTGCAAGGATAGTTTCGACCTTGATCGATCGACCGAATCGGGGATCGGTCAACCGAACCTCCAAAGCAAACAGATAGATTTCGAGCCAGATGAACGGGCTCGACCGAAGGATCGGTCGACCAAACCTGGAGTTCAGTTGATCAAACAGTGGATATACGGTGACCAAAATCAGGCCAGATTTATCGGATTAGACTAGATGAGCCAGCGAGGATAGCGGGATCGGTCGACTGAATAGTGGGATCGGTCGACCGAACAAGAACTCATCCGAAGTTGAATCTAGACGGGAAGACGGACCGATTCAGGCAGGATCGGTTGACCGAATCAAGGGATCAATCGACCGATCAGCGACTAGTCAAACCTGATTCCTAGATTAGTGGATTTGGATCAGCCTAGCTTGGCTATTTAAGGAGGGCTCGACCAGTTGCTTCAATAACACAATTTTCAAGATCAAGAACGAACAACTGGTGCTTTCTTCAACGTTGCTTCGACAACTGACAAAAGACTTCTAATTCTATTGTTGTCGGTAACTTTGTTATATTGTACTTCAAGTTTTGTAATCTTTATTCAAATCTATAGTGATTGCCCAACGAAAGCGATCAACGATTGCGGACCTTGGAGTAGAAGTTATCACAAGCTCCAAACCAAGTAAAAGAAATTTGTTAGTGATTGCGTTGGTTTCTTTTCTTTATTCCGCTGCATTATTCTGAATTTTCTAAAAAGAACGAATTTCAACCGCTATCTATGTGTGTCTTTTTTATCAAGGACAACAATATTTTAAACTAGTTTCCTTTTGTATTATTTTATAGGGTTAAAGACAATAAATTTTTAAACCGTTGTATTATTTTTATATTATTTTATATAGTAAAGACAACAATTTTAATAAATCATGGTCTGTAATTTAAAAAAAAATAATTAAACTAATAAATTTACATACACACTTATTCTTAAAAGAATGAACAAAACAAAAGCCAAAGTCCAAAAACTCGTCGCCACTTTGAGTGGTGCTGTCGTCGTCCTACACCACCTGAAATGGGTCGACCGACCACCCCTCACTTAGACCATGACTTGTAGCTTTCATTTAAGCTTCAAATCATAGGAATCAAACCCAAAATTGTGAGTATTGAGGTGATGTTCGTCACCTTCTTCTGCGTGATTCTTTTTCGGTGAGTTTTAACTCTAGTTTATAGTTGATTCTTAAACTGCTTCTTGTCATCCAAGAGTTATTTTTGTTAGAAATAGAAAGTTAATGCCCTAGGTAACTTGTGTTAGACCCCTAGCATCTTCGCATACAGTGAGGTTTTAGCAATGTTTTTGCACTCGCGCTTAATCTTCTGTATTTGATTTCATTTTTTCTTTTTTTAGTTGATTATTTCTTTGGTTGGAAAAACAAATTGTGGCCACTCGGTGATTTTAATACTTTATCAAGTCAAAAGTATAGTTTACGTTCGGCAAGTCAACAAATATCATTCAATTGTAAATAAAGAATTTTTATGTAGTGTGGACAAGGAATTGATGGTAATTAACAAATTATTAATGAAGGCATATTTAAAAAATTGTATGATAGTATGAGGATTGTTAGCCGGAAGAGGTTATAGTAAAAAAATTTGGTATTCGTCCAAGACTTGCTAGTGCTTTCATTTCATAGGTCCATCTTTAAGCAATCATTTCGGAATATGCTTTTCATTCTTTTCAGTGTCTTTAATGAAACATAGGTTAGTTTTTTATGAGTTGATTCAGCATATTTCAGATGTGGAAACTTTGTTTTGGATGATTTGAAATGTTTTGGATGATTTGAAAATGTTTTCATTAAGATAATCAGTTACATCTAACCCATTCTATTTTTTTTCCTTATATTGTTTTGGTACACTGATGATGATATATTAAGTGTTATACTTTACTGAAAATTCTAATAAGAGAATATATATGACTGGTATTAGTATTTAGTTTTTCTACATAATGATGCCTGAAACCAAGATTTGCCCACCCCTAAAACTAAAATATTAGATGTTTTCTGCACATACACACAAGTAGATCTCTGCGCGCGCGCGCACACACACACCCACACCCACACCCACAGATCCAACCCAAGATTTGAAACCAAGACTAATTAGATGAAACGTCTACATAAAAAAAAAAAATAGCCCGGTGCACGAAGCTCCTGTCATACGGGGTCCCGGGGAAGAATCCATTGTACGTAGTCTTACCCTACTTTTTGCAAGAGACTATTTTCAAGATTCGAGCTCGTGACCTTTTGATCACAAGGTAATAATTTTACCGTTGCAAACGTCTACATAAAACATTTTAATTTTTGTTCTTTCAAAAAAAATATATATTTTTTAATCTTTTTATTAAAAAAATATAAAATGAAATGAAATTTAACATATATATTCCAGCATAATTGATCGGAATAATTTCGTGTTATTGGTAGCACTGCTAATTTAATGTATCATATTTTTACAATTGTTTTGAAAGATTTGTCTCATTGTTAGTTTAGTTGCGGGTGTAATTAATGGACAAAGATTGGATGTCTAAAACTAGAATATCACATAAATATAAGGTTGGGATAGAGTTTTTCTTACATTTTGTAATGCGAAACGCTAACTCCCATCAACTTGCCACTTTGAGAAGAACAAAAGAACAGAAAAAAACAGAACGTATGCCCCCATTAGCTTGTCCGTAAAGGATATGCATGTTTTGCTTATGAAATAATAAGTATTTGTTTAATACAATAATAATAATAATAACCAAGTATATTTGATCGGTGAAGAATCCATTTGGTGCTTGTGTACAATGCAGATTTATAATAATTCTGTCTAAATATAAATATAATTCTTACTAAATTTGCCTATATATTATTCCTACTAAATCTAATAATGTGATTTCTAAATTTGTTTATATCATACATCTTGTTTGTAGGCAGATGAATTATTTGATGATGATGAGATTAATTGAGCTATTATTTGGAAGAAAGTACGAGTCAATAAGAAGGGACAACTTGAAGGTAATGATTTTAAAATGGAAATAGAAAAGATTATAAGCAAGCAATACTTCAATAATTTTTATTCATTAAAATTGATTTTAGTAATTACGTTGTTTTCTTGTGTATGATAGGATGATTGTGTAACAAGAATAGAAGGGTAAGTTGCACTTTGAAGAGGCATAAAAAGATATCCTTTCGTCAAAAGCACTTGATTCAGATGAACATGTTGGGTGTGTGAGGGTGTTGGAGGTCATATTACTCCAACAATCAATTTTATGTTGGTAGAATATGGAAGAGTCCTTTTATTGGTCATTTAATCCTTCATAAGAAAGAGTTAATGGAGGCAAAGATATTAATCTCAGAATAAGATGCATACATCATAGAATAAAATGCACATATATCAGATCAAGATGCACACATATAGAAACTTGAAACAATGTTCAAAAAGGGTGCATGTGACTTTAATATTGATGAAGAAGGTAGTTGCTCAATAAAGTTGTATCCCATGAGTAAAGAAAAAATCAAAACCAAAATGAATGTCCTAAATTTTGAAACTTTGAATAATGATGGCATGCAAGTTTTGAGCAATGATGATTTCTTGCAAGTATATATTTAATTTTTTGGAAAATTATTGGTGCAATTGTCCTCGGGTCAAGGTTGACCGGTTTTACTAAGCTTTAGTGGATTCGAGCTTGAATTTTGATGTTTAGACAATATGTGAAGAAGACGTATAGTAGGTCAAGGTTGACCGGATACTTGACAATATGGGATAGAGAAATCAAATAGGTCATGGAGAACCGGATACTTAACTGAGAAAGTTCTAAGTGGAGGTTAGACAAGGCGGAGATCTAACTCAAGGGTTAGGCAAGGGTAAAGTCATAACTGGAGGTTAGGCAAAGTAAAGTCCTAACTCGACATTTAGGCAAAGGAAAGTCCAAGTGAGTCAAGGAAGGCCTCACATTGGCAAAGGGAAGTCCTAACTACAGTTAAGCAAAGGAAAGTCCAAGTGGGTCAAGGAGGACCGCACATTGATCACCAAGTGTGATCCTCTTTGATCCGCTTAGATCAACGGAAAGTTGGCATGAGATAAAAAGTCCAAGTGGGTCAGTTACGTTGCTCAGTAAAGTTGCATCCCATGAGTGAAGAAAAAATCAAAACCAAAAAGAATGTCCCAAATTTTGAAACTTTGAATGATGATGGCATGCAAGTGTTGAGCAATGATGATTTCTTGCAAGTATATATTTAATTTTTTGGAAAATTATTGGTGCAATTGTCCTCGGGTCAAGGTTGACCAGTACTAAGCTTTAGTGAATTTGAGCTTGAGTTTTGATGTTTAGACAATATGCGAAGAAGACGTATAGTAGGTCAAGGTTGACCGGATACTTGACAATATGGGAGAGAGAAATCAATAGGTCATGGAGGACCGGATACTTAACTGAGAAAGTTCTAAGTGGAGGTTAGACAAGGCGGAGATCTAACTCAAGGGTTAGGCAAGGGTAAAGTCATAACTGGAGGTTAGGCAAAGCAAAGTCCTAACTCGACATGCAAAGTCCTAACTCGACATTTAGGCAAAGGAAAGTCTAAGTGAGTCAAGGAATACCTCACATTGGCAAAGGGAAGTCCTAACTATGGTTAAGCAAAGGAAAGTCCAAGTGGGTCAAGAAGGGCCGCACATTGGTAAAGAGAAGTCCTAACTATGGTTAGCCAAAGGAAAGTCCAAGTGGGTCAAGAAGGACCGCACATTGACAAGATAAAGTTCTAACTGAGATTAGGCAAAAATAAAATCTAAGTGGATCAAGGAGGATCATACTTGGTGATCAAATGCCCAACGGGAAGTTGGCACGAGATAAAAAGTCTAAGTGGGTCAAAGGTTGATCGGACACTTGGTGAACAAGTTCCAACAGGTCACGATTGATTGGAAAAAAAACTCAATCAATTGGGAGCTTCGTGAAGGAAATTCGCAAGAACAAAGGATGAATAGATTGTCCCAATCGATCCAACCATTACCAATCTATTAGGCAGCAATTTATCGTGAAGAGGTGGAATCGATTAAGGCAATCATTCTAGCATCCCTAATCGATTAGGGTAATCAATTAAAGACTAGTTCACGAAAACATAGAGAGTTTTGGAATTAATTGGGCAATCGATTAAGACTCTGTTAATCGATTGAATTAATCGATTAAGACTTTTCACGAGAGAACAGAAGATTGGGAAATTGATTGAGTAATCGAGTAAGTCTTCTAAATCGATTGGGATAGCTCACCAATCAATTAGGATTAAAAAAAAGTCAATCTACAGGTGTTCGAATGGTCGAATGATGTGACAATGGATTGAGAAAAAGTTGAATCGATTGGGACACGTCAAAGAACCCTAGAAAAGGGTTTTCATGGACATTTTAAAGCCGCTAGTTCTTGTAATGTTGGGGAAGAAGTGCTGCTACATTTCTAACTGATCAAGAGATATTTACAAGAAACAAGAAATCAATCTAGCAAGGTGTTCAAATGTATTGTGTATTTACTTCCTTATTTTTATTGTATTCTTGTTGTGAGCTTGTATGAAACTTCTCCACCTCCGAATTATTTCTAAGAAGGAGTGTGTTCATAGTGGATTTATGTGCATGATGTAGATCCTTAGATTAGCCACCTCAAGGAGGTGGATACTATAGGATCGTAGGCATGTGAGAGGGGGTGAATCACATGATTTTTAAAATTCGTTCTTTTTTAACTTTTTAAAAATAAGCGCGCGGAGGAAAGAAGATACGAACAAAAATAGAACATAAGCAGTTTTACTTGGTTTGGAATCTTTGATAACTCTTACTCTAAAACTCATGTCCTTTGGACCTTTGTGATGGGTAATCCATTAATCAATCGTAATCAAATACATGAATGAACAAGTAGAAAGTGTAACAACCTATACTTTCCTTTTGCAAGTATGTGAAGTATGCACAATAGTAATTAGTTACCAACATGAAAATGTTGAAATGGATGTGCTCGTATGTTGGTGTCGGTCTACCTACAGCAGTCAGGCACAATAGAGCAACACAACACAATGACATTGCAGTAGAACAATGGAGGAAGTTAATGTAATTCTTGTCTTTTGAAAGTTGCCACTGACCTCCTTTTAAATACTGTTGGAGGCACCTCGAATAGCCCAAGGAGCTTCCGATAACGCTTATCTGATTTATAGTCCTCGATTTCTATTCATGCAGGGTGCCTCTATCAGCTTCGAGATGACTCCAATGCGCTTCGAGGCGCCTCCAATGTGCTCCGAGGTGCCTCCCCACAGTGAAACTTTATCCATGCGAGGGCACCTCAGCCCTATCCAGGGCACCTTTATTCAGCTCTGAGGCGCCTCCCCGCAACTTTGAGGCACCTCAAGTACTATTCATCTGAGACTAACTTTTACATTTTAACTCCTACAAAATATGTTAGTCGAAATAACAAAAATACCTTACAAAATAGAGTTAGCACCTGAATAAAATAAATAAATTTATGACTTAGATCTTGTCTTACCAAGACTAGGATCTAGTCATGGTCTTAACTTAGACTTCTAAAATGAATCTAAGTTGGACCAGTACCTACAACGCCACTGAGCTCATCCTCACTGGATCACTCTCCTCCAGTGCTTACCTCACTTACCATTTGCCGACTCACTCGACACTTGACCCCATCAGGACTTCATGCCAAATGTCTTATCTGGACTTCAGCCAGTTGTCAGGTCCTGTGGACCCAACTAAATTTCTTGCTTGATATTAACCTATTTGGTCTTCCCATACTAATAATCAAGTCTTCTAGACCTAACTGGACTTCAATCTGGTATCAGGTCCCATCAAACCTTTCAGTCCTGCATACTTGGTTAACAGGTTAGAAAACACAACATCTAACTTTAATCTCTTTACCCATTTATCAAAACCTAAGTTTGACTATTCGTGCTAACTACACCAACAGATACCAAGTAAAATATGTGTTAGCATTGGTGAGTCTTTGCTTCAAGATATCCACTAAAAATCATCAATACGAAGCGATCGAAGTTATTCCCTCCCCTCGCCCCTCGCTCCCAAAGTGTCCTAGCATAATTGTGGTTATATTACTTAGTATTATTGCAACAATTAATTGCACCGATTTATAACATGATTATTTATCTTCTAGGGTAAACTGGTTGCATTGACATTATATTCTAAAACCAATATTATTTCCTTTAGTACAATCGTTCATTTTAATGTGGCTGGTAAATTACTTCATGGTGTTCCATTACACATGAATTACATATGCATCTCCATTGATAAGGTGTGGATAACAATTTATAATACAAGATATTATTAGTTATCAAACACATGTAATGTGTACATTGATGTTACATGATGAATAAGAAGATTGATGGATATTATAGCCAATTAAATTGTCAAAAAAAAAAAATTAGTATTGCACCTAATATTACAATTTTTAGAAGCCTCAAAGGAAGAACAGTGTCATCTAAAGAAATAACCTTATTATGTCATCAAGTGTGCTAGATCATTACAAATTGTATAGTTGTTTACATGTGATAAGTCTTCTTTTTTTATTTGTTTAGCATATAAGCTGTATAAACTTTATTAATTTAGCATAGCAACATTCTTCTATTTGAAATGGTAGGCATCTTTATAAAAAGATGAAAAAAGATAGCAAGGTCGACAAATTTAGATTTGTGAATCCACACAGGATCCCATATATGTCATATGTGACCAAACTTGACAAAAACTATAAAATCTAACGCTTTAATGAAAGAGCAAATGTTTTGGCGGATAGGTTACATGGTGCATCAAGAAATCAACTAATTTTGGTGCCATATAATAATGGAGAAGTAAGAATTACAACATCAATTTTAATTTATTTTTTGACAATTTATTGAAATATGTATGTACTAATTATGTAGTTTGTGTATAGTTGTCATTATATTCTTACTGTCATCGATCCTTATAAGGAGACGGTTTATTTGTCGGATTCACTTAGTCATTGCATCATGACGATGACTGGAAATATGTAGTGGATATGCGAGTACATATTATATTTTTATTAAAAAATTAATTTAGTCAATAAAAACACTAATATATCGACTCTTATTGATGTATGAAGGCTTAAGATTGTTTAATTCAAACAAGGAAATGAAAGGGAAAAAATAGGTTATATGAGAAGTAGTAAAGGTATATATGTCTACTTGTGATTAATTAACAAATATTTAAATGTGTATATTAGTCATTGATAATTTGTTTTTAACATATGGCCCTCGACAACCAAAGGTAAAACAGTGTAGTTTTTATGTGATAAGATTTATGAGAGAAATTATTGAAGAAACTGCTACCAGTGAGAAGGATTCACCATCCTCAATAGTAATATTTGATATATTCTCAAATAATTGTGTGTTTATTATTTTATAAAGTCATTATTGGTTTTTTTTTTTACAAATATAATCTATGTGTTTATTAACAACTCATGAAAATAGAATACTCTAAGGAAAAAATTGATGAAGTTTGTTCCAAGTTGCCGAAATGCATAGAAGATTATATTTATGACTAGGTATACAAAGTAATAAAGATTATATTTATGACTAGGCAAAAAGTGAATTCATTCAACCTACATTTATGATCTCAAAAATATTCCAGAAATTTGATATTGCAATTTTATTAGGTCGCCAATGTATATATATATTCCTGTGTTGTATGGTATTTAGGTTTGAATTTCCTCAATTTGATAACTTTTTTTCATTTTGATTAGCTGAATTTAGAGTTTTTTCCTTGATTTGGTTGTGTTTTAGTGGTTAATGTAAACTGAAAAACAAGGATAGAAAATTATTCCTTTCATTGTGTTAACTTGTTGAAAATTTCATAAGATTAGCTTTAGCATCTTTAACAGCTCTTCGCAAAATATTAAGGTAGGAGGAAACACCGTTATCTGACAAAGAATTTTAGAATAGTGTGATGTAATGTTGGATGAAATAAGGTTTCTAGATTTTTGAGCTTGTGCGTGGGTCAAATCTAAAACTTTTATGTATCTTTATATGCCATAAAGAATAATAATTAAAAAACATATAGTTTTCCATCCATTTTTCCTCTATCCAGTAGTTATTTCGATGGCTTTCTTTATTCTAGAAATTGTAATTACACCATTAGATATCAAAGTGTGTTAGTTCAGTTCAACAATCTTTTCGCTGGAAATGCTAGCATCTTTGGTATCGACTTTGATAAGGTCTTATGGTATTTTGCTAGATTTAGAATATATTTACTTTGCACGTGATTGTTTATTTTCTATTCTTGAGGATTCTTGAAAACTCACTGATGTATGAAATAATAGTCATGCTTCTGTGGTTTAAACATACATGTAGTAGTCTTAAAATGTAAAATACTGAAAATTAGCGAATAATGATAAGGGGATTTTCCGAAATTTTTAGAAATTTTTCGGGAATTTTTCGGAGCTCGTACGGACGAGTTCACGAGGATAAAAGTGGGACCCGGAAAAGCCTGTTTAGGCTACCCGATTTAAGCGAGGAAAAGATTTTATTTATATGTCTTATTCCTTTTTATTTCCTTTGTTTTTGTTTTTCGTTTTGTTGTCGCCGAAACCGAGCCAAAGCCGCACCCCTTCCTTCTTCTCCCCGACGCCGACGCGCGCTTCACCTTCTTTGCCCTAACCGGCGCCGACGCCGGCGGTTTCTTCCTCTCCACAGCCGAGTGATCTTGTGCCCTAGAGAGCAGCAGCGAGTCACCACCGCCGCACCTCCCCGTTGCATACTGCGAGCCGATCTTTGCCCTCTACCTTGCGGACCCGTGCCCTAGATCGCCGGGAGCCAGGAGCGTGCGTCGATGATAGAGGTCTCCGATCAAGAAGGGGAATCCTAGCTCTAGTCTTGACCCTTTCTCCTCATCGTCGGCTTGGATTTACCGTGCCGTGCCCTAGCTCCAAGCTTCGGCTCCTCTTTAGGGCAAAGGTGTTTCGGTAAGGTAACAACAAGGTGAGTTAGATTGTGTTGTTTGATCTATGATCTCTATTGCTATCTTTACTGGATTCGATTGATTCCAACCTTGATCTGGACAGTGGAGAAGAATTTCAGGAGGTGAAGTTCTGTTCTATTCTGTGGTGTATATTTCTTGATCACCTGAGATGTTATCTTCATCTGATCAGTGGGAAGGATTTTAGCAGTGAGGCTCTATTACTGTGATGCTGGAATTGTGATTATTGAGGTGTTATCCAGCAACTTTCCCTAACCGGTAGCAACATCTTTGATTGTGATCTATTGGTGATCACCTTGGATTTGGGTAAGTTTTTAAAGGTTAATTATTACTTTGTTTAAATGATACGAATTAGGTATATGTGTAGATTGATTAGGGTTTTGCCCTAATTTAGTCTTAAAGATTTTATTTAGCTATATATGGATTTAGCTAAATAAAATATATATGTATTGTTAGTGGACACAGGACGTTGACGAGAGACGAGCATCTTGACGTTGGATTTGACTGGATTGGATCTACAGTTAAAGGCGGGTACCTCTTGACTTATCTTTTATGATATTGTCATTGGATATGTATAGTATTTTATAACTACATGCAATGAACATGTTTGCCTTTGGTATGTCACTGTTTGATATCCATAGCATGTTAGGTTTGTCACCTGTGATGTATCCGTAATTATATCTCGTGATTTGTTGCCATGATTATCTTATTACTATGAGTATCTTAGTTTCTAGAGTGACATACCATGCTTACTGAGGTTAGGACTAGGATTTGGATTGTTGTTTCTGGCCTGTGTATCTAGATTATCTGATACTTAGGTTTTTGGGCCATATCAGATTTGTGTACCTCTATTTGTGTATCATATATGATTCGGGTGTTTAGACCCTGATTCTTTGATCTGTGTATATTGTTGGTACATATGCTATGGAAGAGGGATATGATTTGGGTCTAGGTTGTTATACCTTAGAGGACTTGTATACCCTAGATCCGTGGATTTGACTTACTGATACTGTGGTACCCATATTATATATATATGGATTTTTCTATGCTGATCAGGATATACCATACTTGTTATGTTCGGGATATATATTTTGATATTCTATCTGACCTGTGTACTCTAGATCTTGGTATGTGACCATCGCTTTTACAGTACCCATTTTGTATGTATGGATATGGTTATGTTGATCAGTTTTTGCCATGCTTAGTGTCATGCATCATGATTGCATGCTGTGCGATAGTCGACTCCATTGTTGTTGAGCACATCGCCAGTTACATGGATCTGCACACACCACCACTCATGGGTTAGTGGTCGATTCAGGCAGTGTGTGTTGCAGCAGGGACTTTGTTTGGCTACGTTGGTCCGCTCATGGGTAGTGTGACACAACGTGTTAGCCGGCAGGGATTCCTCCCCGTCATCGTGTACCGGGAGTTGAGAGCATTGAGCTCCCCCATTTATGATTTGGGGTCACGGGACAGTACTCCGACAAGATCCCGTCCACTCGGTCACTCATCAGGAGCAGTGATGACAGAGTGCACGGTTGTCACAGCCCTACCCACTCGGTCTCGCCATTGTGTGTGAGATGACTGATGGCGTCGGGGGTGACCAGTCATTGACATCATATGCATTGATGCATTTATTTCTTGTGATTGCTGCATTTGGTTGGATGCATATGTTTGACATGCATACAGGATTTAGGACACTTCGGTTTGACGACCCTTTTGTTTGGATAGGAGTTCCTGGTGAGTACAGCTTCCTTAGTTACCTTTCAGGTTTGCATCTTTCCTAGATATATGATTAGGAAGTCGTATTCCATGTTTATTGTTGTTAGATATATCTTACTAGGCATGTCTATTGGTATTCACTGAGTTGTTGAACTCACCCCTGGACTCTATATTTTTCGTGTACCAGGTTATTTATGGTGTCGCTTGGAGCATCCTGTCTGCTGGTCCCACGTCACATCGGAAGACTTATCGATTTCACGTATTTTGTTTGTTTATGTATCAGTTTGTTTAGCTCTGTACTCGGTTTTGTTTTGGAGTGTTGATGTCGTTATGTGGTATTTTGTATTTGTTGTTGGTTGTGTAAGCCTAGCCGGCCAGCGCGATTTTGTGTTTTGGTTTTTGCAGTAGAGTGGGTGCTTTATTTTTAATCACATGGTTGTGTCGACGAGGTGAATTTGATATTAACTGCGTGGTGTTTGTTTTCTTTTATTGTTATTATTCCAGCCGCATGTGGCTGAGGTATATAGTGCTTGTAGAAAAGTTTCAGATTGTCCGCCGTACAGGGGAGATGCTGCCGAAATTTCTTCGGACAGAGACTCCTCCGGGGCGTGACAATTTAGTGGTATCAGAGCCAGGTTACGATACTTGCTATGTGTTTTGGATTTTCGAGATTTGTCTGATATCAATTTATTTGGTATCAGAGATCGACTTACGAGTCTTATTTCCGGTGTTTCGGATTTTGTGTTTTGGTCTTCTCGATGTGACTTTTTGGATTTTGGGACCTGGCAGCGGCAGGACATCTCCAAGCTGTAGGAGGTATGTTGGTATATGTTGTCCTACCTTTCTGTTAGTATATGCACTGTTGTGTATTACGGTTTATGACATGTATTAGCACTTTTTACTAGTACCTGTCTAGTTGATATATCATACATTTTATGCATTAGGTAAACCACTGATGATGATCGACCTTGATAGAGGTTAAGGGTTACAGTTTCTGGTGATTTATTATATCATACACCAGTAGTTTTTAGCTTCTGTTATTATTAGTTGATTAGAAGATCGATGCACATACCAGCATCTGCTATTATTAGCTGGATAGTGAATAGTATCTATGTATTCATGCTGACATAGCTAGTAGAATACCATATTACCTCAGTTAATTTCATCAGTAAATATTGGTTTACTCTTGTTAAATTGGTCAGTAGAAGTCTGATTTACACTAGTTGATTTGGGTAGTCGTGTATTGGTATACCTTAGTTGCTTGTGGAGGACTAAGGTATTCTTGATTAGTTAGAAGATGATTGATTTAGTTTTGTTGGTTTGATCAGTAGAGGACAATTATACTCTATTTTTAGAGGTTCGAATCTTTTGATTTTTCGTGCTTAGTTGGATATTATGAGCACATTGAAGTACATGACTGTTACTGACGTGGGAAAAGACGGAATTAGCCGTATATCGTTGTTGGTTTGGTCAGTCTTTAGAGGATTGATTTATCCTATTCCGTGGGTACTTTAAATTTAGACTGTAAGTACCTTGTAGGATAACTTAGTAGGTGGCGTAGGGTTTGTGTGGTAGATTGGATTTAAAATATGTTGATTATGTATATTTATGTGGTGTGTAGATATGATTATTACGTGTTGTAGGAGTCCTGTGGTGGACTGGCTGATTTCATCATTGAGATTATGCTGATTGTATTATGGAAGGTATCATGTTGATTAAACCGGTGTTATGGTAGATGCAGATGTGTTTGATATAATATTCGAGGTATCTTGTTGATTATATTTGATTTGTGGATACACTTGTGTCAATTAGACTTTATTGGAAGTATAAAAGTGATTATACTCATTTGGTATGTGTTAGGTGAGTATTATTGGAGGTGTATTGTTGATTATACTACGTTGATTATGCACACGTGTTCAGTGTGTATTGTTGGAGGTATCATACTCAATATACCTGAGTTGTGTATATGTTTAGTGTACAATAATTGGAGGATTATGTCGATTATACCTATGTTGTGTGTGCACGTGTGCCAGGTGTATTGTTGGTAGTATCATGAGGATTCTACTTATATTGAATGCAGGATGTGGAGTGTCTGCATTATGTCATTGGTTGGACTACCTTGTCAACCCATTTTCTTATCAGCGGGTGACCCACTACGAGATTGATAGAGTTGAATATAGATTTGATTTGCTTACTGGGTTGTTATACCCTAGGCTACCCACAGTGATTGGTGGTAGAGAGATCTTGTTCAGACTCTAGCTAGATAGTTAGGTGCTTTGGGCACTTATGTATTGTTGTGGTAGAGAGTAGCTCCCACATGTTATGGATCGTTTGTGGTAGAGCATAACTTCCACATATTCTGGATTCCCACATATTTAGGGATTGTTTTGTAGTGGAGCGTTGCTCCTATATATTGCGGATTGTTTGTAGCGGAGTATTGCTCCCATATTTATTGTGAATACATATTTTGGATTATTTGTGGTGGAGCGTTGCTCCCACATAGGGAGGATTTCTTGTGGTAGGAGCGTTGCTCCCACATTTGTGGTATTTCGTGTGATAGAGCATTGCTCTCACACTGGAGGTTCTATTCTTTGGTGATTATATATCGTTGGTGATTAGATCTGTTTATTGTTGAGGATCTTATGGTTAGGAATGTCTGTGATACGGACATTATGTGTCTTGGTTTTGCCTTATAGGCTTACAGAGCCTTAGATGTTTTCAGAGATTTGATGATTTTAGTATTTCCAGGATGTTTGGATCGGTTTACATTGTCTTGTTGACGATGTTGTGATCTATTACGGATCCGAGGTGAGTCACGTACACCACCTTTGCTTAGATCTAGAGATGTTTCGACGAGAACATCTATATGTGATGATCAGTAGTGCTTATTTGGATTATCTTATGTGACGATGATTAGGACACACGGTCACCAGTAGGAGTATACCGTGGTTCCACAGGAGATCGAGGTTGTTACTGTTGGGAGTAGACAGAGTCGATATAAGAGGGTCGCAACTTCTTTTGTTTGGCTCGATATTTCCGGAGATACGTTGAGGGTTTCTCACGGATTGCTATGTTACTTACACGCCTGATCAGGAAAGGCGTGAAGTTCACTTGGACTGAGGTTTGTATGACCAGCTTATAGGAGCTGAAGCGGAGTTTAGTGTCGGCTCCGATTTTTAGTTGTACCTTCTGGAGAGGACGAATTTGTGCTCTATACCGACGCGTCTCTACTGGGTTTGGACGCTGTTCTGATGCAGCACGATAGAGTAGTCTCCTATGCTTCTCGACAGTTGTAGGAGCACGAGTAGAACTACCCAGTATATGACTTGTGGCTGACCGTCATTATTTTGTGCCCTGAAGGTTTGACAGCCTTATCTATACAGTGCTACATTTGAGATTCTCACGGACCATAAGACTCTCAAATATTTGTTCACTTAGAAAGGAATCTAATCTCCGACAGGGAAGATGGATGGTGTTCCTAAAGGATTTTGATTGTACCATTAGCTATCACCCAGGAAAAACTAATGTGGTTGTCGACGCACTTAGCCGGAAGTCTAGAGTGACTTTGGCTTGCCACCGAGTTGTGGCTACGGACAGAGCAGGGTATTTTTGTTATCATGGTTGCTCAGACGTCGGTCAGGACGAGGATCCGAGAGCCCTAGGCTGCTGATCAGTATTTGCGGTTTATTTGCAGCCAGATAGTTTCCGGGCAGCAGACCGAGTTCACATGAGACGAGGAGGGTGTTATACACTTTCGAGACAGATTTTTGTGTATTTCAGTCTCATCCGGTCTTATAGAAGTTACTTCCGGAGGCTCATCGCTCACGATGTGCTATCCATCCAGGCGGGACCCGCATGTACCAAGATTGAGGCGTTCCTAATGATGGAACAGTATGAAGAAAGACATCGCGGAATTTGTAGCTAGATGTCTGGTCTGTCAGCAGGTGAAGGCAGAGCATCAGAGGCCTACATGATTACTTCAGCGGATTCCTATTCCTGAATGGAAATGGGAACATGTTACTAATGACTTTGTGGTGAGTTTGCCGAGGACATGACGAGACCATGACGCGATTTGGGTAATCGTTGATCAATTAACCAAATCCGCGCACTTTTTAGCTAATCGGAGGACAGATTTCCTGGATCGATTGGTAGATCTGTTTTGTCGGGAGATCATCAGATCACGTGTGGTCCCGTTGATTATTATTTCGAATAGAGACCCCGACTCACGTCTTGTTTTTGACAGAGTCTGCAGCAGACCTTGGACATTCAGTTCTATTTTAGTACAGTTTTCCATCCGCAGACAGATGGACAGTTAGAGCGGACCATACAGACACTAGAGGATTTCCTGAGGTCACGTGTTATGAATTTCGGAGGTAGTTGGGAGGACCGTCTGCCATTGGTAGACTTCGCCTACAACAACAGCTTATATTCGCCTGTCCAGGTGGCACCGTTTGAGGCGTTGTATGTGGTAGGTCTTTTCGGACATCGATCGGATGTGGTTGGGGAGGCCCAGTTGTTGGGACCTCATAGAGCTCAACTTAAGGCAGAGTTGGTCCGTACTATTAGACGGAGAGTGTCAGAGGCACAGGACTGCCAGAAGAGTTATGCTGACCGGAGTGGGAGACTCTTAGAGTTCTCCATTTGTGACCATGTATTTCTGCGAGTTTCACCCACGAAAGGGGTGAAGAGATTTGATCTCAGATGCAAGCTAGCTCTGCGATATGTTGGACCTTTCCAGATCTTGGAGAGGACTGGAGCGGTAGCTTACTATCTGGCACTACCACCGTCCCTGTCAAGCGTGCATGACGTATTCCACGTATCTATGCTGAGGAGATACGTGCCTGACCTGACACATATGCTGATAGATATCTCAGTTCCCGTTCAGCCTGACGTCACTTATGAGGAGATTCCGGTACGGATTTTGGACCGGAAGGGGCGTCAGTTGCGGAACAAGACTATCCGACTGGTTAAAGTCGGATGACAGTATCATATAGACGAGGAGGCAACTTGGGAGCTCGAGGATATCATGCGAGCACGATACCCCATCTTTTCACTTGAGGTGTGTGATATAATTTACCGTTCAGCATTTATACTCTTTACCTGTTGTTAGTATTTGCTGATGGTAGATAACGAAATTTGGGGACCAAATTTTTATTAGTGGGGGAGAATATAAAATACTAAAAATTAGCGAATAATGATAAGGGACTTTTCCGGAATTTTTAGAAATTTTTCGGGAATTTTTCGGAGCTCGTACGGACGAGTTCACGAGGATAAAAGTGGGACCCGGAAAAACCTGTTTAGGCTACCCGATTTAAGCGAGGAAAAGATTTTATTTATATGTCTTATTCCTTTTTATTTCCTTTGTTTTTGTTTTTCGTTTTGTTGTCGCCGAAACCGAGCCAAAGCCGCACCCCTTCCTTCTTCTCCCCGACGTCGACGCGCGCTTCACCTTCTTTGCCCTAACCGGCGCCGACGCCGGCGGTTTCTTCCTCTCCACAGCCGAGTGATCTTGTGCCCTAGAGAGCAGCAGCGAGTCACCACCGCCGCACCTCCCCGTTGCACACTGCGAGCTGATCTTTGCCCTCTACCTTGCGGACCCGTGCCCTAGATCGCCGGGAGCCAGGAGCGTGCGTCGATGATAGAGGTCTCCGATCAAGAAGGGGAATCCTAGCTCTAGTCTTGACCCTTTCTCCTCATCGTCGGCTTGGATTTACCGTGCCGTGCCCTAGCTCCAAGCTTCGGCTCCTCTTTAGGGCAAAGGTGTTTCGGTAAGGTAACAACAAGGTGAGTTAGATTGTGTTGTTTGATCTATGATCTCTATTGCTATCTTTACTGGATTCGATTGATTCCAACCTTGATCTGGACAGTGGAGAAGAATTTCAGGAGGTGAAGTTCTGTTCTATTCTGTGGTGTATATTTCTTGATCACCTGAGATGTTATCTTCATCTGATCAGTGGGAAGGATTTTAGCAGTGAGGCTCTATTACTGTGATGCTGGAATTGTGATTATTGAGGTGTTATCCAGCAACTTTCCCTAACCGGTAGCAACATCTTTGATTGTGATCTATTGGTGATCACCTTGGATTTGGGTAAGTTTTTAAAGGTTAATTATTACTTTGTTTAAATGATACGAATTAGGTATATGTGTAGATTGATTAGGGTTTTGCCCTAATTTAGTCTTAAAGATTTTATTTAGCTATATATGGATTTAGCTAAATAAAATATATATGTATTGTTAGTGGACACAGGACGTTGACGAGAGACGAGCATCTTGACGTTGGATTTGACTGGATTGGATCTACAGTTAAAGGCGAGTACCTCTTGACTTATCTTTTATGATATTGTCATTGGATATGTATAGTATTTTATAACTACATGCAATGAACATGTTTGCCTTTGGTATGTCACTGTTTGATATCCATAGCATGTTAGGTTTGTCACCTGTGATGTATCCGTAATTATATCTCGTGATTTGTTGCCATGATTATCTTGTTACTATGAGTATCTTAGTTTCTAGAGTGACATACCATGCTTACTGAGGTTAGGACTAGGATTTGGATTGTTGTTTCTGGCCTGTGTATCTAGATTATCTGATACTTAGGTTTTTGGGCCATATCAGATTTGTGTACCTCTATTTGTGTATCATATATGATTCGGGTGTTTAGACCCTGATTCTTTGATCTGTGTATATTGTTGGTACATATGCTATGGAAGAGGGATATGATTTGGGTCTAGGTTGTTATACCTTAGAGGACTTGTATACCCTAGATCCGTGGATTTGACTTACTGATACTGTGGTACCCATATTATGTATATATGGATTTTTCTATGCTGATCAGGATATTCCATACTTATTATGTTCAGGACATAGGGTTATTGATATTCTATCTGACCTGTGTACTCTAGATCTTGGTATGTGACCATCGCTTTTACAGTACCCATTTTGTATGTATGGATATGGTTATGTTGATCAGTTTTTGCCATGTTTAGTGTCATGCATCATGATTGCATGCTGTGCGATAGTCGACTCCATTGTTGTTCAGTCACATGGATCTGCACACACCACCACTCATGGGTTAGTGGTCGATTCAGGCAGTGTGTGTTGCAGCAGGGACTTTGTTTGGCTACGTTGGTCCGCTCATGGGTAGTGTGACACAACGTGTTAGCCGGCAGGGATTCCTCCCCGTCATCGTGTACCGGGAGTTGAGAGCATTGAGCTCCCCCATTTATGATTTGGGGTCACAGGGCGAGTACTCCGACAAGATCCCGTCCACTCGGTCACCATCGGGAGCGTGCGACGAGTGCACGGTTGTCACCATCACCCACTCGGCCTCGCCATTTTGTGTGAGATGGATGCGATCGGGGGTGACCAGGGCATCATTGACATCATATGCATTGATGCATTTATTTCTTGTGATTGTGTTTTGCATTTGGTTGGATGCATATGTTGACATGCATACAGGATTTAGCACTTCCGGTTTGACGACCCTTTTGTTTGGATAGGAGTTCCTGGTGAGTACTGACTTCCTTAGTTACCTTCGGTTTTGCATCTTTCCTAGATATATGATTAGGAAGCTGTATTCCATGTTTATTTTGTTAGATATATCTTACTAGGCATGTCTATTGGTATTGAGTTGTTGAACTCACCCCGTGGACTCTATATTTTTCAGTACCTGGTTATTTATGGTGTCGCTTGGAGCATCCTGTCTGCTGGTCCCCACGTCACATCAGAAGACTTATCGATTTCACGTATGTTTTGTTTGTTTATGTATCAGTTTGTTTAGCTCTGTACTCCGGTTTTGTTTTTGGAGTGTTGATGTCGTTATGTGGTATTTTGTATTTGTTGTTGGTTGTGTAAGCCTAGCCGGCTAGCAGTTTTGTGTTTTGGTTTTGGTACAGCCGAGTGGGCTGCTTTATTTTTAACTGCGTGGTTGTGTCAGCCAGAGGCTGAATTTGATATTAACTGCGTGGTGTTTGTTTTCTTTTATTGTTATTATTCCAGCCGCATGTGGCTGAGGTATATAGTGCTTGTAGAAAAGTTTCAGATTGTCCGCCGTACAGGGGAGATGCTGCCGAAATTTCTTCGGACAGAGACTCCTCCGGGGCGTGACATAAAAACATAGAAAACATGTAGAATTTTATTTCAGGTGTATGGATTTTTTAAATCTTAGCTGGTATATATGTATTTTTTTTTTAAGGGACAAGCAAGATGCAAGAATAAATTGGCTTTGTTCCAAGATTTCCTTGTTAATGCAAAGAAGGCATTGTACACATCATGAAAATAGTTGATTTATGCTTTGATAGTACTAAATTCAGATGTGTACAGTTAATTTTGTAAATCTCAGTTGACATTTTTTTGTTTCTTTTACATGGTTATATTATCTTCCAATTCAAATGCATGAAATTAATTTTGAGATCTTGAACATAACATAGCCGTCGATTGAATGTAGTAAATATTTTATTTTCAATTGGTTAATTTTTTATGTTTAATTATTATCTTATATATTATAAATAGATAATAGTTTTTCTTATAAAGACAATAATTTTTAAGTATTAGAAAAAGTAATTAAAGACAATAATTTTAAAATATTGTAAAAAAAATTAAAAGATTGTTAAACATTTTCTAATCAAGACAAATAATGGTTTTTAAACTTTTGTGAAAAATAATTAAAGACAACGGTTTTAAATTGTTGTCGAATCATCATCTGACATTAAGGTCCTAAAGAAAGACAATGGCGTTTAACTATTATCAAAAGCATCTATAGACAATGGTCTTTAAATGTTATGAAATTATTGTCTTTGGTATTAAAAGACAATAATTTAAAATTATTGCAGAATTGTTCTCTATCATGTTCAAAGACAAAGGTTTAAAATGTTATAAAACTGCTGTCTTTGAATGAAAATATAATAGTTTTAAACCATTATTATTTAGTACACTTTTAACAATAATGACAATTACAACAGTTTTTAAATGTCAAAGACAACAAATAAAATCAGTTGTTTATAAACTTTTTTTGTTGTAGTGACTATATTATCTCATATCGTATTAGGTAGCCATATATTCCACATAATGCTTATACTCCTATCTTCTCCTTAAATATATTTTATTTCTCATCTTTTAACTTTTACCACTTAATTCTAGGAGTCGTGAATATTTTTCTTATATTAATATTATGATTAAAGTATCTATCCAACCCTACTAATCTATGTTGAGTAGTTAAGCTTTCTCCAGGGATGACCTTGTAATTTTTACAAATCTTTCTATCCCTCTTTCTAATCATAAGAAAGTCAACTTATGATTTATTATTTTTACTTTTGACCGTGATAAGCATTCTTCTCTTTTTTAAAAAAAAATATATTAGCAAATATAAGGTTATATGTTATCACAAAATCTAATATAGTTTTCCCTTCTTCTTTTCTTGTTCTAAACTCATAACCTCCATGCATCCTCTCATATTCCTCATTTTTCATTCCGATATGCTCATTTAGATAACCTCCTATTAAATAAAATTATTTTATTTGGTGAAATATTTTGTAATATTTCATCTAAGTCATCCCAAAATCTTGACTTGGTATCTTCATCTAATCCTACTTGATGTACATATATGATAATGGCATTCATAGTTTCTTTCGTTACTACTATTTTGAGAGCTATAATTCTATTCCCCTTTCTAACTACTCTTATAACTTCATCCTTTAATGAACTATCTACAAAAATACTCACTCTATTTCTTGTTTTGCTCTTTCCTGTGTATCATAACTTAAAACTTGAGTTCTCTATAATATTTTCCCTCTTGTCTATCGATTTTATCTTTTGTACACATAAAATACTAATTCTTCTCCTAATCATTATATCTGCTATCTTCATTATTTACCAATGAGGGTTTCTATATTTCAAATATCATATTATTAGTTTTCCTATTATACTTGTTTTTATTTAATCTATGATGTGAGAACTCTTATCTATTTAACACTAAACTCAAGTTATCAGGGAGATGTAGCAGTCCTTACCGATACGTTACAATCAGACCTTGCAACGCAAAATCTTATATATTTAACACTATACTCAAGTTCAAGAGATGTAGCAGTCCTTGCTGAGACATTACAGTTTGACATACAACACATTTCTTCCAAGGAACAACCTAACATTAGTATAATAATTTAATAAATTTATTTATTGAACATTTATCATACTTTAATATTAGCTAGTAGTTTAATATAACCCTTTTTCTTTATCTAAATTTGAGATCAATCATGATGAGATAATTCATCATGGACGGAGCTCCAACAAGTCAACAACAGTTAAACTTTAATATCATTAAATAAGGCTCATTATTATAGTTTTATGTATATTTAAATAAAATTTATTTTATTTTATCTCTCCTAATATAAAAAAATTATTCTCATTTCTCTTATTTATCCATTCTCGTACTTTTATGTATCTACCTTAATATTTATTTTTTAATTCCCTTCTAGTTCAATTACCCCATTATATAAAACATATCTATTAATTCTCTGTTTTTAAAAACTGATCTTAAATATTTTAAAGAACTACAAATAACTTATTATATTTTATTTTAATAATTATTTTACTATGTTCGTATAATTAAATTTAAATTTTATATATTTTTGTTTTATTATATTAAAATTGAAATATTTTATTTTTAATATTTTAAAATTTAGTATTTACTTTTTAAAAATATCTTATTAATATCAACTACAAATAATATAATATCAGTAGATTCATGATTTTATTAATTATTAATAAAAGTATAGTAATTAAATAAAAACTTTTAATCATGGATAGGTCCGACCTACTATCGTCGGTTGTTGTACCATCCTTGACTGTTAGAGCATCTAATTGGCTCTTTTGCCACGTCAGCTAACTTGGCTGTGCACGGAGATATTTGGCAGGATTTATTATGTCACAGAATCCAAATATATGACTAGCCAGCAAGTAGACGATTGACGTACCGGATACGATGGCTTGATGATTGACTCAAAGATTCTTTACTCTATGAAAAAGTGTCTCCTTGATTCTGCTTATATGTATAGATGGACTAATAAAATGTCTATATCTAAAAATTAGGAGGGACTTCTTAATAATTTTTTTTTTTTATGTTTAAGTCACTATAAATTCAGATGATGAGTAAAGGAAGAACAAGAATTCAAATGTTCGGAGAATTTATCCTCACCCCAAATAGGATTATCTCTTTATATACTATCTTATATATCTTCCATAATTATGAGATGATAAAATGTATCAGAATTTGTTAGGTAAAGAGAAGGATATAACCTGAGCAAGATGCAATAATTATCCGAATAATCTTCCCTTTATCTACATGTATATTTTTTTTTGTTATTTATAACTTATGTTATTGCTAAGGTTGATAAAAGAATATACTATTGATCCGGATGTAGTTTAGGGCATGAGGGGAATTAAGGAGAAGGAAGGGCCATTTTCGTCATCTCACCTGCTAAGGGTTTTGAGTATATGAGGAGCACTATTCATGGAACAGGGGGGAGGGCAGCCACCGAGCACGGAGGCTTTTGGGTTGGGGGGCGGCCTCTTTCCTCTCCTCCACGCGACGCCGACCGCAACCCCCCTTCTTCTTTCTCCTCACGGCACCGCCCGACAGACCTAGTGGATGGCGACGAGGGGCACCACCACCGTTATCACCAACACGCACCGCTGCCGCCAGTGCGCACCACCACCCCCGACGGGCACTGCTTCCGCCTCCGCCGACCCCAGCGCCCGATGCCACCTCCAGCCGCTGACTACACCTCCTACGACCACCACAGTCGTCCCCAGCGGGCGCCACTGTCGTCACCCTCCAAGGCCCCGTCATCCGAGGGCTCAGGTATCATTTTATGCCTATATTCCGGCCTACGAGCCGAGAGTGTGTTCGGCCTTCGTGCCGCTATTGTATCTCGACCCGCGACCTGAGGGAGTGTTCGGCCTTCGTGCCGCTGTTGTATGCTGGCTTGCGAGCTGAGGCTGTAGTCGGACCGTGCATTGCCTTGCGGATCCATATCGCGCCCCGGCTTCGAGCCACCAAAGCCAGCTACTCGCCCGGTGGACATTGATCTACTATTCAGGGTCACGACGACTCGATCAACTCACCCACCTATCCGAGGGCGCCCCCCTGGGGCCAGGGTACGTCATCGCCTTCATATTGTATTTATTTCAATGTTCCACTATTATTTGGTTGCTCATATATTTGTGGGATCGCCTCGAGCACCGGGGTACCAGAAACCGAGGCAACCCGATCACTGGATACAAGCACAGTTGACCAGAAGACTTCGGACGACTTGGTCAACACAGGAGACAACTCATCAGCCGGGTCAGGGGGATGCGGTCAACCTTCCAGACACGTCATTCCGGCAGGTCCGTCTTCTCAGCTTCCAGACAGGATCAAATTGGCGCCGTCTGTGGGAAAGCACCTGATCTGGAACGTGAAGACGGACGACCCGAAAAATTCCTCCATCCTCATGACCTTGGTGGGTTTCGACGAGTATATCGTATCCTCCTCACTCCATGGGTATTCGGGATTCGAGAAATTGAGTCAGATCCTCCACTGGTCTGCAGGTCAGTCTTTCAGTTATGTTCTCTTTCGGTCATAGAGTGTATCATAATTTCTCTAGCAAGGACTCTCGTGCCGATTGGCCGGGTTTCCATTATATTCGAGCCATGGGCTCGATGTCGAAGACCCCGTACCGATTGACCAGGCGCATATTATCCGAGTCACGGGCTCGATGTCGAAGACCCCGTGCCGATCGGCCGGGCATATATTATCCGAGCCACGGGCTTAATGTCAAAGACCCCGTGCCGATTGGGCGGGCGCATATTATCTAAGCCACGGGCTCGATGTCGAAGACCCCGTACCAATCGGCCGGGCATATATTATCCGAGCCACGGGCTCGATGTCGAAGACCCCGTGTCGATCGGCCGGGTGTATACTATCCGAGCCACGGGCTCGATGTCGAAGACCCCGTGCCGATCGACCGGGCGCATATTATCCAAGTCACGGGCTCGATGTCGAAGACCCCGTGCCGATCGGTCGGGCATATATTATCCGAGCCACGAGCTCGATGTCGAAGACCCCGTGCCGATCGGCCAGGCGCATATTATCCGAGCCACGGGCTCGATGTCGAAGACCCCGACCGATCGGCCGGGTGTATATTATCCGAGCCACGGGCTCGATGTCGAAGACCCCGACCGATCGGTCGGGCGTATATTATCCGAGCCACAGGCTCGATGTCGAGCACCCTGTGCCGATCGGCCGGGCATATATTATTCGAGTCACGGGCTCGATGTCGAAGACCCCATGCCGATCGGCCGGGTATATATTATCCGAGCCACGGGCTCGATGTCGAAGACCCCATGCCGATCGGCCGGGCGTATACTATCCAAGCCATGGGCTCGATGTCGAAGACCCCGTGCCGATCGGCCGGGCGCATATTATCCGAGCCACGGGCTCGATGTCGAAGACCCCGTGCCGATCGGTCGGGCGTATATTATCCGAGCTACGAGCTCGATGTCGAAGACCCCGTGCTGATCGGCCGAGCGCATATTATCCGAGCCACGGGCTCGATGTCGAAGACCCCGACCGATCGGCCGGGCGTATATTATCCGAGCCACGGGCTCGATGTCGAAGACCCCGTGCCGATTGGCCAGGCGTATATTATCTGAGCCACAGGCTCGATGTCGAAGACCCCGTGCCGATCGGCCGGGTGTATATTATCCGAGCCACGGGCTCGATGCCGAAGACCCCATGCCGATCGGCCGGGCGTATACTATCCAAGTCATGGGCTCGATGTCGAAGACCCTGTGCCGATCGGCCGGGCGTATATTATCCGAGCCATGGGCTCGATGTCGAAGACCCTGTGCCGATCGGCCGAGCGCATATTATCCAAGCCATGGGCTCGATGTCGAAGACCCCGTGCCGATCGGCCGAGCGTATACTATCCGAGCCACGGGCTCGATGTCGAACACCCCGTGCCGATTGGCCGGACGTATATTATCCGAGCCACAGGCTCAATGTCGAAGACCTCATGCCGATCGACCGGGCGCATATTATCTGAGCCACGGGCTCGATGTCGAAGACCCCGTGCCGATCGGCCGGGCACATATTATCTGAGCCACGGGCTCTATGTCGAAGACCCCGTGTCGATCGGCTGGGCGTATATTATCCGAGCCACGGGCTCGATGTCGAAGACCCCGTGCCGATCGGCCGGGCGTATATTATCCAAGACACGGGCTCGATGTCGAAGACCCCGTGCCGATCGGCCGGGCGTATATTATCCAAGACACGGGCTCGATGTCGAAGACCCCGTGCCGATCGGCCGGGCGTATATTATCCGAGCCACGGGCTCGATGTCGAAGACCCCGTGCCGATCGGCCGGGCGTATTTTATCTGAGCTGTGAGCTCATTGTCGAAGACCCCGTGCCGATCGGCCGGGTTTGAGTTATGCTTGAAGACCGTCGAGCGGCGACGTTAAACGCCAGAGTCGAACCGACGACTATAAAAACCCCGGCTTGAAGACTGTCGAGCGGCGACGTTAAACGCCAGAGTCGAACCGGCGACTATAAAAATCTCGGCTTGAAGACCGTCGAGCGGTGACGTTAAACCCCCGCCTTCACGGACCAGTCCATCGGATATTCTTTCTCCCCCGTTCGGGGTTGAGCTTATCAAGGCATCTATCTCCCCCGTTCGGGGTTGAGCTTATCAGAGCATGTATCTCTCCTATTCGAGGTCGAGCGGTCGTCACTAGTCTCGGACCAGCTTCAGATATTCTATCTCCCCCATTCGGGTCGAGCAGTCTTCACTGGTCTCGGACCAGCTCCAGATATTCTATCTCCCCCGTTCGGCTCACTACTTTGGCTTTCATGCGCCTTCGACTCACGGGCTACACTCCAGTTCGGTTCACGTGCGATGCGCCCGTTCGGCTCATGACTTTTCGTCTCTGTTCGCATTCGATTTCACGAGCCATGCTCCTGCTCAATTTTCAGGCTCCACACCTGCCCAGCGCTGCTTTGCCTCTCGCTCGGTCTCCCGGTCGCATTTTACGGCAATCCGAGCGGCAGTTTATGATCGCTCAGCCGTCCGTTTGGCCACACTTAAATCACTTGGTCCAGCTCTCGACATTCTTGCGATGGTCAAGTCAGCATCTTACGGTCGACCGGCCGACACTTTCTCGGTCGCGCGCTTGGCATCGTCTTCTCGGCGTCTACTCACTCGATTAACATCCTTCCGATCGCCCGATCGGTCTCTTCGCGGTCGCGTGCTTGGCATCGCTCATTCGCTCGGCATCCTCCCACTCTGCGTTACTCGATTGTCGGGCCAGCATTTTACGATCACCCGATTGGTCATTCTCCGAGCCGCTGAGTCAACACTCGCGTAGCCATCCGACCGGTATCGCTCGGCCATCCGTTCGGCCGCACGCTCGATACTACTTGAGTCACTTGCTCGACATCGCCACAGTTACCCATTCGACGTAATAAGACGAACCCGGTGATCTGATTTCGCGTTCGGTAGACTGTCCAGTCAATCGGACTCGCGCTTCCTTCGACTAGACTTGAAGGGGAGGCTTGTGATCCAGATGTAGTTTAGGGCATGAGGGGAATTAAGGAGAGGGAAGGGGCCATTTTCGTCATCTCACCTGCTAAGGGTTTTGAATATATGAGGAGCACTGTTCATGGAACAAAGGGGGGGAGGTTTTGGGATGCCGCAGCCGAGCACGAAGGAGGCTAGGGGGGGCTGGGTTCATTGGGAGGAGCCGCCGCCAACCTGAGCAGGGACGGGGGCAGCTTCTCCCCCTCTCGCTCCTCACCGGCACCGGTCACCACTCTTTTCCTCTCCTCCTCGCGATGTCGACCGCAACCCTCCTTCTTCTTTCTCCACACGCCACCGCCCGACGGACCTGGTGGACGGCGACAAGGGGCACCACCACCGCTATCACCAACACGCACCGCTGCCGCCAGTGCGCGCCACCACCCCCGACGGGCACTGCTTCCACCTCCGTCGACCCCAACGCCCGATGCCACCTCCAGCCGCCGACTACACCTCCTACGACCACCATGTTGGTGTGGGAAGCATCCGACGATCGAACATAAGTTTTGATAATGGCAAAGGATTCAAAGTTAAGGTGTGTGGTGATCTAACAGTCTGAATGAGATTGCAGGAAAGTCCTAAGTGTACTTAGGCAAAAGCCCTAACTGTAGTTAGGCAAGGTGAAAACCCTAGGGGGTGGTAACCCTATGCGGAAAGTCTTGGTGGGTCGAGTGCTTCAGGCAAAAGTCCTAGGGGGTAACCCTAGGTGGAAAGTCCTGGTTTCGCGAACCAGGTGAAAGACTGGACCAGCCGGGAAGCGGAAGTCCAGCAGAAAGTCCGAAAGCATTGAGCACCGAGCAAAAGTCCAATCGATCTGGAGGATCACACTGGCATCAGGTAAATCTCCTGAGTGGAGTAGGTGAGGATGCGTTCCCCGTAGAGGGAACAGTAGGCGTCGGGTCGACCTAGGATTTCCGGTCGGAAACTCGAAGTCACACTCGGACAATTCGATGATTGTCGTTCACTTATATTATTATGTTTTATGTGCTAACTTTGTGCTGCAGGGTATATTTGGGATTAATGTATCTTGCAGGGACCTAAGTGCAAAGAATAGCCTCGGATGAACAGTACCGAGGAACCTCCATAGAGCTTGGAGGCGCCTCGGGTGCGAGCCGAAGCCAGCTGTCCAGAAGGGTTGGAGGCGCCTTGAAGGAATCTCAAGGCGCCTTGAACAGGTGGCTTAAGGCGCCTTGGACAGTGATGAAGGCGCCTTGAGATGGATAAAAGGCAGTGGTCAAAGCTTCATCGTAGAGTCATTTACGGGATAATACTTAGGGATTCAGGGTGCCTTGGAGCTTGATGGAGGCGCCTTGAACACCCTTTATAAGAGGGTCTCGACCAGCAGCTCTCAACAACGAATACCAAGCGATCCCTTTGCAACTAGCTGCTAACAAGACGACCCGGAAGTGCTGCGACTTGACACCGACAACCCGACGCTCCGATTTCTGTAAATTCTGTTGTCGGTATTCCTTAGATTTTTCTGTACTCATTTCATACTTGTACTATTGACGATATTATAGTTGTTGCCCACGGAAAGCGATCAAGGATCGCAGGCCTTCGAGTAGGAGTCGTCACAGGCTCCGAACGAAGTAATTCCTCGTGTCTCTGTGTTTGATTGTTCTCTTTATTCCGCTGCGTTTCTACTCGTAGTTTTAAATAGTTGAAATAGCCACGAGCGCTATTCACCCCCCCTCTAGCGCTTCTCGATCCAACAATTGGTATCAGAGCGGGGTCGTTTTGAATCGGTGCAACCACCTTTCAAAATAAATTTTCGTGGTATTTTCAGATTTTTCGAAGTCAATTAGAATTTAGCTTTATATTTATATTCTAATTCTTTGCTCGAATTGGTTTTTGCTCGAAGTTGGTGCAACACCACTCGAGTACGTTTTCTTTTAAATTATTCCCTCACTACTAATCCAAGACTTAGTCTTGGAACAGATTTTCATTGTTTTTGTCGTGCAGAAGTTCAAATAGCCCATCAAGAGGGTTATAGCACCGTTCGTCCCCCGCTTTTCGCCGGAGAAGACTTGGGGTACTGGAAGGGGCGAATGGAAACATTCCTCAAAACCCAGTTCGAGACATGGATGATCGTCAAGACAGGGCTACAACTCCCCTCCGACGAAGACGGCAAGCCAACACCCTGCGAAAAATGGGAACCGACCATAATCAATAAGGTGGAAGCTAATGCCAAAGAAACCTGCACCCTCCAGTGCGGACTGACCAAGGAGGAGCTCAATCGAGTTGGCCCGTTCACATCATTAAAGGAGCTCTGGGAGAAGCTGATCGAACTCCACGAGGGAACCTTCGACACAAAAGTAAGTAAACGTGACTTGTTGCTTAATAAATTGTATAATCTAAAGATGCAGGAAGGTGAGACGGCGAGTTCACTGCATGCAAGAATTCAAGACATCCTCAACTCCCTCCACGGAATCGGGCAGAAGGTAGAAAATAGGGATATCATAAGGTACGCTCTTAATTCGTTTCCAAGGAGTACATTGTGGGCATCAATGGTAGATGCCTACAAAGTCTCTAAGGATCTATCTTGTATTAAATTAGATTAATTGTTTTCGGAATTCGAACTTCACGAGCAGACTAATGCACAGCCAACCGAGAAGGGGGTTGCTTTGGTTGTAGGTATCAGTCGAACACGCGAACCGAGATCACGACGAAGAACTAAACCAGAGTTGGAAGAAGAACCCGACTCAGATGATGAAGACGATGAATTGACAACCGAGCTTGTAAACCTCGTAAAGAAGCTCTATAAGAAGAAGAAGGGCTTCAACAAGAGAGATCTAAAGAAGATAGTACAATCCAAGGAGGTTCAACCGAGTTCGAAGGGTAAGTTTCAGGTTATCTGCTGCGGGTACAACCAGAAGGGGCACATCAAGGCCAACTGCCCGAGTCTGAAGGATGCAAAGAAGCGAAAGAAGAAGGCCCTGAAGGCGACATGGGACGAATCCTCAGAAGAAGATACCGATGACGAACTCGATCAGACGAGTCTTCTCGCACTGATGGCCCGGGACCAGATCGACGTGTCCGAGAGCGAGAACGAGTCGGAGGCCGAGTCCGAGCGAAGCCACGGATCCGTATCCGTTTCCGAAGGGTCAGACCCTGCTATGAGTATTTCTAGACTTAATAATCTAGTTAATTATTTATTTTGAAAGTTAGCTAAATCAAACCTTAGAGTTAAGTCACTTCTAAAGGAAGTAGAAGTCCTTGAAGAAGTGATTAACTCCGAATCCTTGATTGAACCAGTTCAGACTGGAAACTCAACTCAAGTCCACAAACTTGAAGAAGAGAATTCCAGACTGAAAACTCAAATCAAGGATCTGGAGAAAACACTAGAATGGTTTTCTTTAGGTTCCAAGAATCTTGACCTAATTCTTGGGACACAAAGAGTCGTTTACAATAGAACTGGTCTAGGATTTAAACCAAAGAAAAAATATAAATCTTATTTATCTCTTGTACAAAGAGCAAATAGAAAAACAGTCCAAGCATGGGTCCCCAAGTCCAAATTGATTAATCAAGTCGGACTTGGTCAATATTGGATCCCGAAGGATCAAATACACTACCTCGATAGACCATATCGAGGCTATGATCCAGGGGGAGCAAAAAGAAAAACGATACTAATAAAATGAACATAATTAAAAACTAAAAATTAAATTAAAAATTCAAAATTCAAAATTCAAAATTCAAAAATTAAATTAAAATTTTAAAATTAAATTAAAAATTCAAAAATTAAATTAAAAATTTGAAATTAAATTAAAAATTCGAAAATTAAATTAAAAATTCAAAATTAATTCAAAAGTAAAAAATAAAACTTAAATCAAATAAATAGAAGGAGGATCCAGAATAGCTGGCACCTCCGAAATTAATCTACCCAATAAGGGTAAACAAGAGTAGTCTACCCGACAGGGTAATTAAGGTTAGATTAAAAGGGGTTAGGTTTAACTTGACCCACGGTACTGGTGAAGTATTGGATGATAGTATGTTGGGGAAACTTAGTCATCGCATGTCTAGGAAGATATGGCTTCGACCTGGTGCATTTGGCTAAGTGGAACTGACCGAAGCTACCCTGTATGGATCCTAACTAGTTAGACTAAGGTTTTGTACTAAGTTCAGTGGGTAGGACTATTTGAAAAACCTCGAAGGCATGGTTACTTTAATGATGTCCTTGTGACTCACCATACCCCAGAAGTTAATCCAAAGAACACTTGTTTGTTGAACCCAAAACTAAATCTAAATCTAACACAAAGTTAAACAAAACCCTTAAATTGAAACTAGTTCATCTCACAAAATTATAGGATTCCCTGATTGAAAATTTAGATCGGGTGAGAAGACTAAGAAATAGAAATTTAAAAGAAAACCAAATTTGAAATTCAAATTGAAAATTAAATTCGTAATTAATATTATCTTTTCAAAATCAACTTCAATATTATTTAAAAATCCTCTCAAAATCAATTTCAAAATTATTTAAAAATATTTTTCAAAATCAATTTCAAAATTATTTAAAAATCTTTTTAAAATCAATTTCAAAAAATTATTTAAAAATCTTTTAAAACTTAATTTCAAAATTATTTGAAAAATCTTTTAAAAATTATTTAAGAATCTTTAAAACTTAATTTCAAAATTATTTGAAAAATCTTTTAAAAATTATTTAAGAATCTTTAAAACTTAATTTCAAAATTATTTGAAAAATCTTTTAAAAATTATTTTAAAATCTTTTAAAACTTAATTTCAAAATTATTTGAAAAATCTTTTAAAAAATTAATTTAAAAATATTTTAAAACTTAATTTCAAAATTATTTGAAAAATCTTTAAAAAAGTATTTAAAAATATTTTAAAACTTAATTTCAAAATTATTTGAAAAATCTTTTAAAAAATTATTTTAAAAATCTTTTAAAAAATTATTTTAAAAATCTTTTAAAACTTAATTTCAAAATTATTTGAAAAATCTTTTAAAAATTATTTTAAAATCTTTTAAACCTTAATTTCAAAATTATTTGAAAAATCTTTTAAAAATTATTTAAAAATATTTTAAACCTTAATTTCAAAATTATTTGAAAAATCTTTTAAAAAATTACTTTAAAAATCTTTTAAAATTAATTTCAAAATTATTTGAAAAATCTTTTAAAAAATTATTTAAAAATCTTTTAAAACTTAATTTCAAAATTATTTGAAAAAATTCTTTTAAATCTTTTAAAAAATTCTTTAAAAATTAGTTGAAAAATATTTTTAATACCAATTTTAAAAATCAATTTCAAAATATTTTAAAAATCATTTCAAAATCACTTTCAAAATATTTTAAAAATCATTTCAAAATATTTTTAAAATCAATTTCAAAATATTTTAAAAATCATTTCAAAATTACTTTAAAAATCTTTTAAAATACCAATTTCAAAATATTTTAAAAATCTTTTTAAACTTAATTTCAAAATCATCTAAAAAATTATTTGAAAAATCTTTTGAAAATCAATTTCAAAATCATAAAAGACCTATTATATTTTATACATGCTTGGACTCTAAGATCCTAGGGATTCGTGTTTGCATTAATTAAGGGGGAGTGTATGGAGTCAAGCTAATTATCAAGTAACGAACTTTTGAAGAGCTTTTCAAATTTAATTAAATATCTTTCAAAAAACTTTTCAAATGGAGATTGTAAGATTGAGCGTACTTTAGGGCTCTGATACCTGATCAAAACAATTTGGATAAGTTAACAACTATTTAACTTGACTCATGCTTGGACTTAAGGACCAACTAAATTTGAATAAATAACCTAAATTAAATATTTAGTTACTCCCTCTTCGTCCTAAAATTTAACAAGTTCTTACTCCTATTTTTTTTCAAAATTAAATTTTTTTAAGCTAAGTACCTTTTTTAAACTGAATCTAAATTTTCAAAATTCAATGTTTGCAAAAGGCTTAGCTAAGTTATTCATATAGCAACTTTCAAACTTAGCCATCTTTATAAATTTTTATGCTAAAATACTTTTCTATACTTAGCTAAAAGTATTAAAAAGCATATTTCTTTACTTGCAAAATTTAACTCATTGCTTTCAAAAGATTTCTGCTAAGTAAAAAGAGACTTCAATTTTTTTTTTTTTGCTCCAAAAATTCTTTAAAATCTAGCCAAGTGTTTCAAAATTTAGTTTAGTATGTTTTTTTTCTAAAAACACCTAAGTTTCAAAAGTGACTACAGTCATCATTCTTTTGAAAAATATTCCTTTTACTTAGTTTCACAAGCATTTCTTTCCTTCTTTCAAAAGCCTTAATCTATTTTTTCTAAACACTTAAAACTTGCTTTCAATTGATTTTTTGATAATGGCAAAGGGGGAGAGTAGGGAAATTCAAAAGTAAAAGTCTGATTCAAAAAGAAAGCCCTGTATTAAGGGGGAGCTTCACAAAAGTTTAAGTGTTAGCTTAAGTTATGCTTGTATTTGAATTTATATACTTAAGCTTGCTCACTTAAACCTTTTAAATATATTTATGCATTTGTTTTACTTAACTTTGAATTTGGGTTGCCATAATCAAAAAGGGGGAGATTATTGGTGCGGGAAGCATCCGACGATCGAACCTAAGTTTTGATAATGGCAAAGGATTCAAAGTTAAGGTGTGTGGTGATCTTACAGTCTGAATGAGATTGCAGAAAGTCCTAAGTGTATTTAGGCAAAAGCCCTAACTGTGGTTAGGCAAGGTGAAAACCTTAGGGGGTGGTAACCCTAGGTCATAGGGGGGTGGTAACCCTATGAGGAAAGTCTTGGTGGGTCGAGTGCTTCAGGCAAAAGTCCTAGGGGGGTAACCCTAGGTGGAAAGTCCTGGTGTCGCGAACCAGGTGAAAGACTGGACCAGCCGGGAAGCGGAAGTCCAGCAGAAAGTCCGGAAGCATCGAGCACCGAGCAAAAGTCAAGTCGATCTGGAGGATCGCACTGACATCAGGTAAATCTCCTGAGTGGAGTAGGTGAGGACGCGTTCCCCGTAGAGGGAACAGTAGGCGTCGAGTCGACCTAGAATTTCCAGTCGAAAATTCGAAGTCAGACTCGGACAATCCGATGATTGTCGTTCACTTATATTATTATGTTTTATGTGCTAACTTTGTGCTGCAGGGTATATTTGGGATTAATGTATCTTGCAGGGACCTAAGTGCAAAGAATAGCCTCGGATGAACAGTACCGAGGAACCTCCATAGAGCTTGGAGGCGCCTCGGGTGCGAGCCGAAGCCAGCTGTCCAGAAGGGTTGGAGGCGCCTTGAACAGGTGGCTTAAGGCGCCTTGGACAGTGATGAAGGCGCCTTGAGATGGATAAAAGGCAACGGTCAAAGCTTCATCGTAGAGTCATTTACGGGATAATACTTAGGGATTCAGGGTGCCTTAGAGCTTGATGGAGGCGCCTTGAACACCCTTTATAAGAGGGTCTCGACCAGCAGCTCTCAACAACGAATACCAAGCGATCCCTTTGCAACTAGCTGCTAACAAGACGACCCGGAAGTGCTGCGACTTGACACCGACAACCCGACGCTCCGATTTCTGTAAATTCTGTTGTCGGTATTCCTTAGATTTTTCTGTACTCATTTCATACTTGTACTATTGACGATATTATAGTTGTTGCCCACGGAAAGCGATCAAGGATCGCAGGCCTTCGAGTAGGAGTCGTCACAGGCTCCGAACGAAGTAATTCCTCGTGTCTCTGTGTTTGATTGTTCTCTTTATTCCGCTGCGTTTCTACTCGTAGTTTTAAATAGTTGAAATAGCCACGAGCGCTATTCACCCCCCCTCTAGCGCTTCTCGATCCAACACACCACAGTCGTCCCCAGCGGGCACCACCGTCGTCACCCTCCAAGCAGCCACCGTCCGAGGGCTCAGGTATCGTACTATGCCTATATTCTGGCCTGCGAGCCGAGAGTGTGTTCGGCCTTCGTGCCGCTATTATATCCTGACCTGTGAGCTGAGGGAGTCTTCGACCTTCGTGTCGCTGTTGTATGCCGGCTTGCAAGCTGAGGCTGTAGTCGGACCGTGCGTCGCCTTGCGGATCCATATCGCGCCCGACTTCGAGCCACCGAAGCCAGCTACTCGCTCGGTGGACATTTATCTACTATTCAGGGTCACGATGACTTGATCCGCTCACCCACCTATCCGAGGGCGCCCCCTGAGGCCAGGGTACGTCATCGCCTTCATATTGTATTTATTTCACTGTTCCACTATTATTTGGTTGCTCATATATTTGTGGGATCGCCTCGAGCATCGGGGTACCAGAGACCGGGGCAACCCGATCACTGGATACATGCACTGTTGACCAGAAGACTTCGGACAACTTGGTCAACACAGGAGATAGCTCATCAGCCGGGTTAGGGGGATGCGGTCAACCTTCCAGACACGTCATTCCGGCAGGTCCGTCTTCTCAGCTTCCCGACAAGATCAACTATTATAAATGGTCTGCTGATGAGAGACACTATGATCCCGGGAGAAGTTTCCAGAAGAATATTCTCTAACACATAGTTGTTATTCTGACAGGTTATTAGGATTCTCTTATCATGATGTCGACTGAGTATATCTTGGCCAATAAAAATTTTCGAGCAAAAGAACGATCGTCCGCATGACTTCCACATGAGCCCTGATGTACTTCCTGTAAAATATATTGCATGTCGTACGGCCTAATGCATTTGAGTAGAAGACATGAAAAAGCTTGCTTATAAAGTAATGACGACAAAGATAGTAATTTAGGAGATTTAGAGATTGATTTTAATTATTGATGATTTACCATGTTTGGATTCTAATCCAAAGCATATTTTTCATTATTTCTATATTTTTTATTACCATATTTACAATAATATATTTCCATATTTATTATTATATTTTTCATATATTATTTTGACAATATGTATAAATAGGTGAGTTAGTGATAATTATCAATCAATAATAAAAAAGTAATTGTCTTTTCTTTACTTGTATTTTAACGTGGTAGAGCCATTATCTTTAGCTATCTACTGTTTGCTTATCCACTATTTGCTTTTTCAATAACGCTTCTTTCTCTTCTAAAATCGTCTACCATCTCCACGAAGCCTCGTGTTTTTTCTCTCCCTGATTTTTCCTTCTCTACTGTCGAAAAAAAAAATTGCTACAGTCGGCGGCGGGAATTCGCCGCCGCCTTTTCTCTGCCGTCGAAAAGTTGCCGCAGTCGGCACTGTTGGAGATTAAACTTTATTTTGATGTTGATAAAATTTGTGAAGATAGAAGGATGAGGTGGCAAGTTTGACTAAACTTCGTGATAGGATTGTTGAGTTGTTATGATAGGATAAGAGTTACGTAGAGATAGAATTAAAAAAAAATCTTAATTATTAGTGCTTATCCAATAAGCCTATAAATATATACCTCTTTTCAATGAATGAAGTAAGTTGTGTGTTTTGTTTTATTCTCCTCCTCTCCACGTAGAGATTCTTCACCTCTTCCATATTTTTTCTTATCCTTTTATTTCTTCTCCAATAATTCCTTTTTCCAACAAAGTAGTATCAGAGCCATGTTGATGCTTCCTATCCCTCGTCTTGTGGATTTGAAGTATGGCAATTGGAGTATCCAATTGAGTGTCTTATTGGAGAGCGAAGGCTTGTGCCTTATTGTTAAATGCTTAAGTGCATGCATAAAGGATATTACATGGCTATGGCATATGAGGTACGGGCATGTAAACTTCAGAGCTCTAAAGCTTCTCTTAAGCAAAGGAATGGTGAATGGTCTTCCTCATATTAATGCTCAAGATGATATCTGTGAAGGGTGTATTCTTGGCAAACTTCCTAGAGCAAGTTTTCCGAATGAATCGCACAATCGAGCTAAGAAGCCTCTTGAACTCATTCATACGGACATATGTGGGCCAATCACTCCGACCTCCTTTGGAGGTCGTCGATATTTTCTAACCTTTATTGATGATTTTAGCAGGAAAACTTGGGTCTATCTTTTGATGAATAAAGACGATGCTTTTGATGAATAAAGACGATGCTTTTGAGAAGTTCAAGGAATTCAAAGGATTGGTAGAAAATCAATCTGGCTATACTATCAAGGCAATGCGATCAGATCGTGGTGGTGAATTCACCTCAAAAGAATTTGAAAAATTCTGCAAAAATCATGGCATCTGGAGGCCTTTAACAGCACCTTACTCCCCTCAACAAAATGGAGTTGCTGAAAGGAAGAACCGAACTATTCTCGACATGGTTCGAAGTATGCTCAAAACGAAAGAAGTACCCAAAGAATTTTGGGCCGAAGCTGTAAACTGTGCGGTGTATTTGCTAAATAGATCTCCTACAAGGAATTTAGAAGGAATTACACCTCAAGAAGCATGGACCGGATACAAGCCATGTGTATCTCATTTGAAGATTTTCGGGTGTATTGCCTATGCACACATTCCAGATCAAAGAAGAACGAAGCTTGATGACAAAAGCTTAACTTGCATTTTCATTGGCTACGATGCAAGATCGAAGGCTTACAAACTCTATAATCCAGTGAACAGAATGATTATCATAAGTAGAGATGTTGAATTTCAAGAAGATGGTGCTTGGAATTGGAGCACTAATATGGTGATGATTCAAGAAGAAGAACAAGTGAAGGAGAAAGAACCAACTCCACCACCATCGCCTACTTCTTCATCACCCTTGGATGAAGAAGATCCTCCACCACAAAAGACAAGAAGTCTTCAAGAATTATATGAGGTGACAACTCCACTTAATCTCATTTATCTTTATGCTAATGAAGAAATTGTATCTTTTGAAGAAGCTATTAAAGATAGCAAATGGAAGAAAGCTATGGATGAAGAGATGAAAGTAATTGAGAAGAATGAAACTTGGCATCTTACTACTTTGCCCGATGGCCATAAACCCATTGGTGTGAAGTGGGTTTATAAGGTGAAGAAAAATGCTCAAGGAGAAATAGAAAAATACAAAGCGCGACTTGTGGCAAAAGGTTACAAACAAAAGGTCGACATTGACTACGAAGAAGTGTTTGCTCCCATTGCCCGAATGGAGACTATAAGGTTGATAATCTCTTTAGCCACTCAACTAAAATGGCAAATATTTCAGCTTGATGTTAAATCGGCATTTCTTAATGGCTACTTAGAAGAAGAAGTCTATATTGAACAACCAGTTGGCTACATCAAGAGGGGGCAAGAAAGAAAGGTGTTGAAGTTGAAGAAAGCTCTCTATGGCTTGAAGCAAGCACCGAGAGCATGGAATTCAAGAATTGATGCATACTTCAAAGAAAATGGCTTTATGCAATGCCCTTATGAGCATGCTCTTTATGTAAGAGCAGACAATAATAACATCTTATTGATATCATTATATGTAGATGATCTAATCGTGACAGGAAGTTCACCTCAAATGATAAAATCTTTTAAGGAAGCTATGGCAAAAGCATTCGATATGATCGATATGGGACTTATGTCCTACTTTCCCGGCTTGGAGGTGAAACAAGGAGTTGATGGCATATTTATGACTCAAGAACAATATGCAAAGGAGGTCCTCAAGAGATTTAGAATGGATGATTGTAATCCAGTTAACACACCGGTGGACTGCGGAACAAAGCTATCCAAGAGTGACGAAGGAAAGACGGTTGATCCCACACGTTTTAAAAGTTTGGTGGGAAGCTTGCGGTACCTAACTTGCACTCGACCGGATATATTATATGGAGTCGGTCTTGTGAGCAGGTTCATGGAAGAGCCTAAAGAGACTCATTGGAAGGCAGTCAAGCGAATCCTTCGTTATGTCCGAGGTACTATGAATCATGTGTTGGTGCAATCGACCTAGGTTTTGATGTGTGTGTCAAAGAGTTTAAGTTAGGCTTTCATATGTATTTGATATGTGTTTGAGTCTTGCAGGACTTGGTGGAACACATGAGAACTTGGTACGGCCAAGTATGAGAAACTCATCCAAGGGCTCGGATCCTTGAGTCGGTGAAGGATGGTGTGGAAGACATCCGAGGGACCGCCGGACGAGGAGCAATGGAGTGGAGCCGAGGGAAGTGGACTTCAAGGCAGCGTGAAGGATGGCACGGAGAGGAGCCGCGGGCTCGGGTGCATCTGAGGGACGAAGGCCGAAGAAGAGGACTTCAAAGGCGACTCCGGAAAGGATGAGAGGAGTGAATGTACTGGGACCAGTCGACTGGTAATGGGACCAGTCGACTGATCCAACTTCACAGAATGCACAGAAGCATTCTGTGCTTGTCGGCTATGGGGACCAGTCGACTGGTCCTGAGACCAGTCGACTGGTACATAGCCGTTGGCAGGATTTGGCTTTCTGCAGAGAGCCGTTGGCTGGGTCCAACGGCACACCAGTCGACTGGTGCTTGGACCAGTCGACTGGTGTCGGGGTTTGAGTTGATTTGTGATCAACTCTCTCCTCTTATTTAAGGGGAGCTTTGGGGCATTAAGGAGGTTACTGATGCTTATAGATTAACTCCTATTCTGTGCCCAAAGCTCCCAAGTCAAACACTCTTCCTCTCCAACCCTAAACTCCATCTTATAAAGAAGAAGAGATCATCTTGTGAGAGGTTTGCTCCACCGAGAAGGAGAAAGCTCTATCCGGAGATTGCCGGGGATTGATCCACCGAAGGATCAAGGGCTCGTCCACCTCAAGGACACGTCGTGGAGTAGGAGCATCATCTCCGAACCACGTTACATCGAGCGTGTTAGCGTTTGTGTTCTTGTTTGTGTTTCATTGTGTTAGTTTCTATATTTCCGCTTGTGCAAACTAACCTTTTGTAGAGAAGAAATCGATTTGGGGGTGGCCTAGCTATCCAACCCCCCTTCAAGTCGGCCACCGATCCTCCAACATCATGGACTATTTTATTCTCACTCTAATAATTCTCAGCTTGTTGGATATTCAGATAGTGATTGGGGTGGAGACTGTGATGACCGGAGAAGCACTTCCGGCTTTGCATTTTTCGTTGGAGATATGGCATTTTCTTGGATGTCAAAAAAATAACCTATTGTTACTCTTTCCACTTGTGAAGCAGAGTACATTGCGGCATCCTCATGTGTTAGTCATGCTATATTGCTAAGAAGCTTGCTAAAGGAGATAAAATTTGAACAAAGTGAAGCAACTCAAATTTGCATTGACAATAAATCGATAATTGCATTGGGGAAGAATCCAGTATATCATCAAAGAAGTAAACATATTGATATTCGCTTTCATTCTATTCGGGAACATGTGAAAAACAAAGATGTTGAGCTAGTCTATGTGAAGACTAAAGATCAAGTTGCTGACATCTTTACAAAGTCACTCAAATTTGAAGATTTCATCAAGATGCGGAATCTACTTGGAGTCACAAAATTAAGTTTAAGAGGGGGTGTTGGAGATTAAATTTTATTTTGATGTTGATAAAATTTGTGAAGATAGAAGGATGAGGTGGCAAGTTTGACTAAACTTCGTGATAGGATCGTTGAGTTGTCATGATAGGATAAGAGTTATGTAGAGATAGAATTTTAAAAAAAAATCTTAATTATTAGTGCTTATCTAATAAGCCTATAAATATGTACCTCTTTTCAATAAATGAAATAAATTATATATTTTATTTTATCTCCTCCTCTCCACGTAGAGATTCTTCACCTCTTCCACATTTTTTCTTATCCTTTTATTTCTTCTCCAATAATTCATTTTTCCAACAGGCACCTCCAACGGACAGCTCTTGCCTTGTCCCTTCTTGTGCCACCGATCGTGCTCTTTGTTGCTGACAAAGCTCCAACCAGCCGTCCTCTTGTTGCTGCAAAGCTCCAACCAGCCCTTTCTCTTGTGTTCTTTCTTTGTGCTTTGTCGCTGACGACAACAAATTAAAAGGCCTCACCGCCGCAGCAAGCTTTGCTAGCACTGTTTGTCAACACCAGCCTCCGATCACTAGCAGCGGGTTCTTCACGGCAGGCTTCTGATCTTTCCTTGCTCACGTTTTCTAAAAAAAAAATATAATCTCCTTTTGTTTCTCCTTTCCTTTTACCTCAACGTCACAATTTGGATAGTCTTCCGATAATTGTTCTGTCTTACTTTTGACTGTCTTTTCTTTGTTATTTTTTAAACCAACGCTTCTGCTTCTTCTCTAGCCAACAGCTTTTACTCTTATTCCCTTTTTATTTCTCTCCTTAAAAAAAACTCTTTTCAAATTTCTTATTTTCCACCATATAACAATTTTTGGTAAAAAAAAACCCCAAAATTGCTTCCTTACTCTGTGTGTTCTTCTCCATCCCTTATTTCTCTTTTATCCTATGATCCAGTGGTAAGAATGGGGTCCTGTACAAGGAATTATCAGGGACACGTGGAAGGCGGTCAAGGTGGTCAACTCATGCGAGTGGTCGGGCGGAAGATCGCCTGGCCAATCGGGGATCAAACTTAGGTAAGCCCGATCGGCGCGGAGATAGTCCGACCGCGAGTCGGACTTTCGACACTCATGCTGCAAAAAGGTTGGAACCGCCAACCTAGCGGCCCCCTCAACCCGGCCCCACAAGTATGAGAGGGAGTAAATCACGGTGAATACGGGCCCAGCTATGACATGGCGGTCTTAGGTGTTTAGCACGGACAGATATTGATGTTATCGCAATTGCTGCCGCAGACCTTTGACCTCCCGACTCATGATGCAAGAATACCATGTCATAACCGGCTGATCCCGCCCGTGGGGGCAAGACGGCGACAATCATGCATTTGGTCATGGTGGTCGGTAGCGGTGAGATTGTGAGGGAGAAAGAGATGGATGAGGGAAGTCGAAGATGTCCTTCTCGAGACACACGTCGCCGACAAACAGCATGATCGACGGCCAGACCGGACAGAGGATCGTACTGTGGAAGTTTCCACTGTCACGTCAAAGATATGCTCGGACAATTGAGATATAGCATTAGGCGCACTTTTCTGACACGATCATTTCCAGGTATGCCTTGAGGGGCGTGCGCGCCTTGGAGAGCGTGCATGTGCCCTCGCGGAGCCTTATATAAGGGCCCTCAACCTTTGGTAGAGGTATGCATTCTCATCTACTGTAGGTCTTGGTCTCGTTACTCTGCTTCTACTTCATCTTGCCACTACTTGACTTGAGCATCGGAGAGTCGTCGGAGGGAACCTATTCCCGGTTCGGCTTTGTTGCAGGCTCACCGGAGGTCCACGTCATCAGACAGAGATAGCAGAGAGCGCCACATCCCCAGCGTCCGTCGACTCATCGCTCAGACAGGATCAAATTGGCGCCGTTTGTGGGAACGCACCTAAATCCGAGCAGAGAAGATGGAAGGAGCTGGACGACCGCACACCGTGACGCTCTCACAGGAAGAGCTCGACGCTCTAATCGAAGCAAGAGCAGCAAAGATCGTGGAGCAGCAACAGTAGAAGGCATTAGCCAAGCGGCTGGCACAACAGGCGACCTCGGTGTCAGGCGGCCGAGCGGCTCAAGAAGATCGACCGGAGCAGTACTCCACTTGGGCACAAAATAAAGGTCAAACTGGCACGCCAACAGACGTGTCGCCTGTTGGGACCGATTATGTAGCTAGAGGGGGGTGAATAGCTCGGTGCGCTCGTCTTGCTCTTCGTTGCTTGTTTCTTCAAGATATGCAGCGGAAAATACAAAGAAACAAAATACACAACGCTAACAAGAGGATTTACTTGGTATCCACCTCACAAGAGGTGACTAATCCAAGGATCCACACACTCACGCACCCTCCACTATGAAAACAATCTTTTATGGTAACTACCAAAGGCGGAGAAGCCCTACAAGTTCACACTACAGGAAGAAAGGGAAAGGGAACAAGATATAAGCAAAAGCTTACAAGTTTGCACAAGAAAAAAAACCCTAACCCTAGATTTCTTTTTCTGCCGTAGATCCGCTTCTTGACTTGGAAGAACCTCCAAGAACTGGCGGTGAGAACTCTGTGGAGAAGCTCTGTGAAGATCTGTGCTCGCTGGAGAAGAAGCCGTGGAAGTTCTGCCGAAGGAATCGAACGCCTGCAGCTAAATATAATGCCAACGGTCGGATCCCGATCGATTGGATTGCTCCCAATCGATCGGGGAGGCTTTGGATCGATCGGCTGATCGATCCAGATCGCCTCTGTGCTCTCGGGACTTGCCTGGATCGATCGACCGATCGATCCAGGGCTTATCACGTGAAATCACAGCTCCCCAATCAATCCATTGATCGATTGGGGGCTCTGGATCGATCAACCGATCGATCCAGCGCTGTTCTGTACGATCGCGAACTTGTCCCAATCGATCCACTGATCGATTGGGAGGAGGTTTGTCGCAAAGACTCGCCCAATCGATCGCCCGATCGATTGGGCATGAGCCAATCGATCGGTTGATCGATCCAGGTCATGATTTCTCCCTAAAATCAAGTCTAAAACCTCCTAAACTAACATCTGGTCAACCATGACCTGTTGGTTCATTGTGCCTAGCATCCGGTCACCCTTGACCTGCTAGGACACCCTCACCAAGTGTCTGGTCAATCCCTTTGACCCACTTGTACTTTTCTCCTCGTGCCAAGTATCCTGTCAATCCCTTTGACCTACTTGGACTTTCCAACACCAGATGTCCGATCAGCCTTGATCCATCTGGATTTCCTCGTGCCTGGCTTCAGTCACCAGGACTGCCTTCTGCCTAGCTTCACTCACTAGGTCTTTCCATCTGCCTGGCTTCACTCACCAGGACTTTCTTCTGCCTAGCTTCACTCACTAGGTCTTTCACCTGGCTTCACTCACCAGGATTTCCTTCTGCCTAGCTTCACTCACTAGGTCTTTCCATCTGCCTGGCTTCACTCACCAGGACTTTCACCTAGCTTCACTCACTAGGATTTCCTTCTGCCTAACTTCCCAGTTAGGACTTTCACCTGGCTTCACTCACCAGGACTTTCCAGTCAAGTATCCAGTCAATCTTGACCTACTTGACTCTTCTTTACACATGAACAATTGCACCTGCAATCTTCATGTATTGGCTACATGTATTGTCAAACATCGAAACCACAACATCAAAACTCGAGCTTGACTCAATTCAAGCTCAGTCAACACGGTCAACCTTGACCTAGGGAATATTGCACCAACAATCTCCCCCTTTTTGATGTTTGACAATACCACATTTAAGTTAGGCTAATCTCATAGCCTCAACCTTCTTCATGTCACTAGGTAATGAAGACGTAAGTTAAACCCTACATTCTCCCCCTAAGAGGGCAAACTCCCTCTTAGATAATGAAGGTCTAACTTAAATCCTTTCATTCTCCCCCTATTGGCACACATCAAAGGAAGCAAACTCTCCCCCTGAAGAGTTACCTAACTTTGTTCACAACTTCACTTGTTGCTCACAATCCGATAACGAAGGTCTCATACCCTTCACTATCATTTAAATGCTCATCCTTGAGCAGACACCCTTTGAATAATGAATATATTCACTCTCCATTATTTTTAAATGCTCAACCTTGAGCATTTCCGCGAAAGAAGGTTAACCACCTTCCAAGGTGTATGAAAAGTATTTTTCATGTCCTTAAAGAGTAACTCCCCCTAAAGACATGCACGAAACTTCTATCATTGTACCAACAATGACTTGGAATCCCTAAACCTTTAGCAAACCCAAAATTAGAAGTTTCGAGGTTCATAAATTCAATAATGAAACCAAACCTCAACCTAAACCTCTACTTAGTCTTCCTTAACCAATTCATCCTTGTTTTCATCATGAAAACTCCCCTTAAATGTATATAAATATGTTTTGAGGGGTTAGGAATGAGTACCTAGACTAAAAGGGATTCAAAATGCTGAAATCAGACTTTTCCAGCCGAAATCAGCATCCCCAATCGATTTGAGTTGGGTCTCAATCGATTGAACCCTACTGAATCGATCCACTGATCGATTCAAACTACGTGGATCGATCGGCTGATCGATCCAGCAAGCTTCTACTCGCGAGAATTGCCTTCTCAATCGATCGCCCGATCAATTGAGGCCCTCCAATCGATCCACTGATCGATTGAAGCTCTGAAATTGCTGAAATTTCATTTCAGTCAATTTTAGAAACCCCTAGAAAATTTTGTAAAAATCCAAAAATCATGAAAATTGTTGTAGACATTATTTAGGACATATATTATCATAGAAAAATAGTTTTCTAAGAAAATACATCATATTTTCAAAGATTGACACAAACTCGAAAACTTGTAAACACTTTAGTGTTTTCTTCAAGTTTGTGCTCAACTATTCACTGATGATTATTATCAAAAGATAGCCTTCACCAAGGTTTTCCAAAAGCATTTTAAAATGATTTTCAAAACCAATATCCAACCATGTTCCTTGGGCTCAATGCACATGACTTGTACATTAGCTTTCCCAATGATTGGAAAACACATAACTATGTGTTTTGATGAATCTAAAACTCAAAAAAATGCACTAAATCAACATCTTAAATTTTGTTCATCATTCTAACATCTCACTTGTATTTAATGTGTACTAAAACACATACAAGTTACCTTATAGTTCTTTAGTGAGATGTAAACTTTGGTTTTGCCCTAATTTAGGGATCATGCATATCTATCTAGGCATTTTGAGTTGTAAACATCCACCAAGGATGTTACTTGTTAATAAATGCCATTAGTCCTTAATTTACAAGGAAATAAAATAATGCATGATGATGTTATGGCATACATCAAAAAGAAATAATTTTCAAAAGAAAAATTCTATCACTACATGATGTATGTATGACATGACATGGTATTTTTGTGTTTTTCATACTAAAATATGAATGCAAAAATAAGCATGATGTCATGACATATGATGGGCAAACAAAGCATGGCAAGTTTTAGCATTAATGAAACACCTAGGTTGTCTACCTAAGTATCCTTAAGCCTTAGCTAAATTAAGATTTAAAACCTAGATTGCCCATTATTTCCCAAGAAAATGCCAATAATCTAATTTTGGCATTTCTTTTGCTTTTCCTAATTTGTGCCAATTTAAATTAAACATATTCCTCAAACTTTTGGCCCAATTTACTCTTTTAAAGAGTAACCTACTTTAAGTTAAGGCATAAACTGCCTTTAATTTCCCAAGAACATACCAAAATCCCAACTTGGTAGTTCTTATGATTTTCCCAATTTGTGTCACTTAAAATATCACCCAATTTATCAAATTGTGACACATTTTACTCTTATACGAGTAAGTAAAAATTCTTTTCATTTTCAAAGGTTAACAATAACCTTGAAAATGCTCTCCGAGTGTCAACTTCATCAAAGTTGGGTTAACTACCCTTCTAATTGGAGTTGACACTCTCTAACCCATCTATGGGGTAGAGAAAATGCTCCTAGGAACCCAACACCTATTGGTGCTCCTTGGATGCTCTAAGTATTCACTAGGGATAACCTCCCTAGATATCTTCCTAGTGACCTTGTTAGGCTTCTTAGAAGCCTTAGCCACTTTTTCTAGGTCAACCCTAGGGATTACCTCCCTTGTGACCTTGTTAGTGACTTTCTTAGACTTCTTAGAAGTCTTAGTCACGTTTGTTGCAAAAATACTTCTAGGGATAACTTCCCTTGTATTTTTGACTTGATCACTTGACCTAGGGTTGGTCCCATAACTATATGGAACCCTATGGTAAGAGATTACATCCTTCTTAGCCTTAGGTTTGTATCCCAAACCTCTATGGCCCTTGGATGACCTTTGTTGTACTCCTAGACCTAGGTTTTGCTCATTTTGCCCTTTTAGGATATTTTCCATCTTTTTTAGGGTCTTTTTCATTTTATCAAGTCTTGATCTCAAGACTTGATTTTCTATCATTAAATCCTTAGTTTTTGGTTTTTCATTAAATCCATGAGCATTTCTATTTCTAGACTTATAACTAAAATCATTAGAGTTATTGCCTAAATTCTTATCTACCTTCCTAACCCTAGGTGTGGTAGTTTTAGCATGTAGAGCCACATGTTTTTCTTTAAAGCTCTCATGCTTTCTATTCTTATGTTAAATAGCATTAAAATGATAAAAGTTAGAACTACCATGCTTTTTACCATTATTTAAAGGGGTAGGCTCAATAAATGATACCTTTCTTTTTACCTTGGAGGCTCCCCCTTGACTCGTGCTTCCTCCAAGAGCCTTGACCGCTTTCTTCCCCTTGGGACATTGGCTCCGGTAATATCCCTTTTGATTGCAAGAAAAGCACACAATGTGTTCCTTGCTCTTCTTTGTTCCGGGAGCGGTCTCTTTAGGCTTCTCCTTATCCTTTAATGTCACTTGGCCCTTCTTCTTGGCCAATTTGGGGCACTTTTTCTTGTAGTGCCCATGTTCCCTACAGTCAAAACATATAATATGATTTTTATTTTTAATTGAAATATTTATACCTTCCTGTGTAGGGATGGCATCTTCTCCTTTTGATCCGGAGGTAGAAACTTCCTCTTGATCTGACAATGATGCTCCTCCAATAGATTTGACTTGACTTGTGGAGGTGGAAGCTTCTTTATCCTCTTCTTCTCTTGACCCGGATGTGGAGACTTCTCCTTCTTCTTGATCCGGTGTCACTGAAGGTCGCTCCCCCTCAATCCTAGAGGTGGAGACTTCTTCATCTTCATCTTGTACATGGAACAAGGAGTATGCCCTCTCCTTGTCCTCTTCATTGAATTCCTTTGAAGATGAAGCTTCTTGGACTTCTTCTTCGGAAGTTGAGCATCTCTCAACCTCGAAGCCCTCTTCCTCTTGGCCTTGATCCAATGAGTCACCCTCTTTGGATTCTTCTTTATCTTGTACAGTGGAGGGGATCTCATGAATCTTTGCCAACTTGCTCCATAGCTCTTTGGCATCCTTGAATTCTCCAACTTTAGCCAAAATATCGCTTGGCAATAAATTGACCAAAAGCTTGGTCACTTTATCATTTGCTTTGCTCCTTTGAACTTGCTCTTGACTCCATTTGTTTTTCTTGAGAGGCTTGCCCTTGGAGTTTGTTGGAGCTTCAAAACCTTCCATAAGAGCAAACCATTGCTCTATCTCCATCATCAAGAAATTTTCGATCTTTGATTTCCAAAGATCGAAGCTTGTTGAAGTAAATGATGGAGGCACCCTTGTATCGAATCCAAGCCCGTCTTGGAATTCCATCTTGAAGTTGAGCTTCTTGAATTCTATGACTTTGATGAATTTGCTCCAACTTCTTCACCCTCTAGCTTTTTGCCCCTTCCGGCGATGATTCCGGTGAAGAGCGGCCTCGCTCTGATACCACTTGTTGGGAACTGATTATGTAGCTAGAAGGGGGGTGAATAGCTTGGTGTGCTCGTCTTGCTCTTTGTTGCTTGTTTCTTCAAGATATGCAGCGGAAAATACAAAGAAACAAAATACACAACGCTAACAAGAGGATTTACTTGGTATCCACCTCACAAGAGGTGACTAATCCAAGGATCCACACACTCACGCACCCTCCACTATGAAAACACTCCTTTATGGTAACTACCAAAGGCGGAGAAGCCCTATAAGTTCACACTACAAGAAGAAAGGGAAAGGGAACAAGATATAAGCAAAAGCTTACAAGTTTGCACAAGAAAAAAACCCTAACCCTAGATTTCTTCTTCTGCAGTAGATCCGCCTCTTGACTTGGAAGAACCTCCAAGAATTAGCGGTGAGAACTCTGTGGAGAAGCTCTGTGAAGATATGTGCTCGCTGGAGAAGAAGCCGTGGAAGTTCTGCCGAAGGAATCGAACGCCTGCAGCTAAATATGATGCCAACGGTCGGATCCCGATTGATTGGATTGCTCCCAAACGATCGGGGAGGCTTTTGATCGATTGGCTGATCGATCCAGAGCGCCTCTGTGCTCTCAAGAATTGCCTGGATCGCTCGACCGATCGATCCAGGGCTTATCGCGCGAAATCGCAGCTCCCCAATCGATCTATTGATCGATTGGGGGCTCTGGATCGATCAACCGATCGATGCAGCGCTGTTCTGTGCGATTGCGCACTTGTCCCAATCGATCCACTGATCGATTGGGAGGAGGATTGTCGCAAAGACTCTCCCAATCGATTGGCCGATCGATTGGGCATGAGCCAATCGATCGGCTGATCGATCCAGCTCATGATTTCTCCCTAAAATCAAATCTAAAACCTCCTAAACCAATATCTGGTCAACCATGACCTGTTGGTTCATTGTGCCTAGCATCCGGTCACCCTTGACCTGCTAGGATACCCTCACCAAGTGTCCGGTCAATCCCTTTGACCCACTTGGACTTTTCTCCTCGTGCCAAGTATCCTGTCAATCCCTTTGACCTACTTGCACTTTCCAACACCAGATGTCCGATCAGCCTTGATCCATCTGGATTTCCTCGTGCCTGACTTCACTCACCAGGACTTCCTTCTCCCTAGCTTCACTCACTAGGTCTTTCCATCTGCCTGGCTTCACTCACCAGGACTTTCTTCTGCCTAGCTTCACTCACTAGGTCTTTCACCTGGCTTCACTCACTAGGATTTCCTTTTGCCTAGCTTCACTCACTAGGTCTTTCACCTGGCTTCACTCACCAGGATTTCCTTCTGCCTAGCTTCACTCACTAGGTCTTTCCATCTGCCTGGCTTCACTCACCAGGACTTTCACCTAGCTTCACTCACTAGGATTTCCTTCTGCCTAACTTCCTAGTTAGGACTTTCACCTGGCTTCACTTACCAGGACTTTCCAGTCAAGTATCCAGTCAATCTTGACCTACTTGACTCTTCTTCACACATGAACAATTGCACCTGCAATCTTCATGTATTAACTACATGTATTGTCAAACATCAAAACCACAACATCAAGACTCGAGCTTGACTCAATTCAAGCTCAGTCAACACGGTCAACCTTGACCTAGGGAATATTGCACCAACATCGCCCGCCCCTATTCCGTTTCATCGGGCCCTGTTCCAAACGTCGTCCGAATTAGTTCTAGCCAACCATGGATCATCTGATGAAGCCCTTGCTCAGGACATCAGGAGAGGCAAAGCGCCTCAGACCGAATCATCTCCCGAACGGATCAATCTCCAATTCTCCGAGGTGATCCTGCAGGACCCACTCCCAAAGCACTACGCCCCTCTGGCGATCGAGGAATACAGCGGCGCGACTGCCCCCGACGATCATCTCGGTAAGTTCGACAATGCCGCTACTCTACACCAGTATACTGACGGAGTTAAGTGCCGAGTCTTCCTCACTACACTGTCCGGCTCGGCGCAACGCTGGTTCCAAAGATTGCCGGACGGATCAATTAGGAGCTTTAAAGATTTCTGAACGACGTTTCTCCACCACTTCGCCAGCAGCCGACGCTACCAGAAGACTAGTGTTAGCTTATTCTCCATGAAGCAGGGGTCGAGGGAGACCCTCGGAGCTTACATATAGCGCTCCAGGCGGCAATGGATATACCCACAGTCTCATCCGAGACGATGATGCATGCCTTCACCCAGGGCCTGGTCGACGGGGATTTCTTCCGATCGCTCATCAGGAAGCCGCCCCGCGACTACGACCACATGCTGAAGAAGGCGAACGAGTACATCAACGTAGAGGAAGCTCAGGCGGCTAGAAGAAAAGAAGCGCAGTCTGAGCCCCTGCCTGCGGTCAAGCGAAAGCCAGTGGTTAGCCATCAGCCGCCGAGAGGACCCCGTGCTGATGGAGCACGTCCTCATCAAGAAGCCAGGTCACATGCCGTCCAACATGTAGCGTCCGAGCATCCCAAACAAAATGTAAAGGTATAGACTCCCATGTTTTGTTCACTTCACCAGTCCGCCACCCACAACACGCGTGACTGTTGGACGCTCGGCCCGATCACTCACCCTGCACCGAGAAGCTACTGTCGCTGATCGCCTTCACCCGATCGAAGACACGAACCCCAGGGCACCGGACAACAAGCGGCTAGGGAGTCACCTGAGCGGCGCCATCGGCACCAACCGAGGGTCAGTCCTCGAGCCTCGCATGAGCGAGCCAGACCATCTGCTCAAGAGGAGGAAAACCGAAGCAACACTGCTCGAGGCGAGATCAACATCATTGCTGGTGGGCCCACAGGAGGAGACTCGAACCGAGCCAGAAAGTCACACGCCCGGCAGCTAAGGATCCATGCAGTTGGCTGCAGTCAGGAGCGAGCACAAGGTCCTGAAATCAGTTTCGGGCCTAGAGACCTGGAAGGAGTCGAAGTGTCGCATGACGACGCACTCATCATCCGAGCGGTAATAGTAAATTATACTATTCACCACATATTTATTGATACAGGAAGCTCGGTCAATATTATTTTTAAGAAGGCGTTCGACCAATTGTAAATTGACCGAGCCGAATTGCTTCCGATGACAACCCCGTTGTACGGATTCACCGGCAACGAAGTCCTGCCGGTCGGCCAAACCAGGCTGGCTATCTCACTGGGGGAGGAGTTGCTTCGGAGGACGTGGACCACTAATTTCATCATGGTTGATGCCCCCTCCGCCTACAATGTGATATTGGGGCGACCAGCCCTCAACAAGTTCTGGGCGGTCGTCTCAACTTTTTGTCAAAAGATCAAGTTCCCCGTGGCGGACCAAGTGAGCGAAGTCCGAGGGGATCAGCTGGCCGCCAGGCGATGCTATGTGGAGATGGTTCGAGCCGAATCGCGATCCGCTCGGAAAGCACCGCGCCTTGAGGTAAATGCCATAACCGAAAAACCTCCAACTTTAGTTTATGAGGAAAAGGAGGAAGTGCAGATCCAGCCCGACCGACCGGAAGCCACAACATTTATTGCATCCAACCTGGAGGAAGGCCAGAAGGAGGAGCTGGTCAAGTGTCTACATCGCAACCATGATGTCTTCGCATGGTCAACACACGAGCTGCCGAGCATCTCGCCGAGCGTCGCGCAACATAAGCTCCACGTCCGGCCGGATGCTCGGCCCGTGAAGCAGAGGAAGCGGGACTTCATCGCGGAGCAGAACGTCATCATCCGAGCGGAGATCGAAAAGCTTCTAGAGGTCGGCCATATACAGGAGGTGCAATTCCCGAGCTGGTTGGCAAATGTGGCGCTGGTCTCCAAGCCGGGTAACAAGTGGAGGGTCTACATTGACTTTCGGGATTTGAATAAGGCATGCCCGAGCCAAATGGTGGACTCGACCGCTGGATGCGAGCAGATATGCATGCTGGACGCTTAGTAAGGATATCACCAGGTACCGCTTGCCCGCGATGATCAGGAGAAAGTAAGCTTCATTACGGTGGACGGCACCTACTGCTACAACGTAATGCTGTTCGGATTGAAGAACGTCGGCGCCACGTATCAGCGGCTCATGAACAAGGTGTTCCGAAAGCAAATCGGGCGGAACTTGGAGGTATATGTGGATGACATCCTTATCAAATCACTCCGAGCGGTCGACCTTTGCTCAGACATAGAGGAGACGTTTCATACGCTGAGAAAGTACGGAGTCAAGTTAAATCTGCAAAAGTGTTTATTCGGAGCAAAAAGTGGGTGCTTTTTGGGCTATATCGTCACCGAGCAGGGCATAGAGGCCAACCCCAGCAAGGTAAAGGCACTACAAGACATGCCACCACTCAGAAATTTGAAGGAAGTACAGCGCCTTACCGGTCGGATAACGGCTCTCTCGCGGTTCATCTCTAAAACAGTCGATCGGAGCCTGCCCTTCTTCAAAGTTCTACGTCGAGCCACCAAATTCCAGTGAGATGAAGAATGTGACCGGGCGTTCGAAGCTTTAAAAGTCTATCTGAACTCTCTACCTATATTGGCCAAGCCGACTATCGGTGAGCCGCTCCACATCTATTTATCATCAACCGAGCATGTTGTTGGCTCGGCATTGGTACGGTCGGACGACGAAGAATAGTCGGTGTACTTTCTGAGTCACATTCTAAAGGATGCCAAATCCCGCTACACTGGTCTCGAGAAGCTCGCTTTCGCATTAGTCCTCGCTGCTCGGAGGCTCCGGCCTTACTTCCTGGCACACATGATAATCGTTATGACGAACAGCCCTCTAGGGAGAGTCCTCCTCAACCCAGAGACGTCCAGACGGCTGATCAAATGGATGATCCAGCTCAATGAATTCGATATTCAGTACCATACTCGCATGGCAATTAAGGCGCAATCCCTGGCAGACTTCGTCACTGAAGTGCAGAATCCCGAGCCTGGAGCTTTATGGAGGATTTATGTGGACGGGTCATCCACTCGACTCGGGAGCGGCGTCGGCATTCTGTTAATTTCACCGCAAGAGGAGCGGATGTATCTCTCCGTCCAGCTGGATTATCGTGCAACTAATAATGAGGCGGAATATGAAGCCCTCATAGCTGGACTACAGGCTGCTTGGTATGTGGGGGCAAACCAAGTGGTGATCTACTCTGACTCTCAGCTTGCCACTCAGCAACTCTCGGGAGCTTTCGAGATAAACAGTGCGAAGCTCAAGCTCTACGTGGAGGCCTTCGAAAAGCTCAAGACCAACTTTGGTAAGGTTGTCGTACAAAAGATTCCCCGAGCGGACAACTAGGCGGCAGATGAGTTTGCAAAGCTGTCAAGTTCAATAACGCCAATTGGCACGCAACAACCTATCGAGCAGGTATCCTTAGTGGTTCACATTGACAGAATGGAAGGTCTCACGTTCCCGAGCAACTGGAGGACGGCCATAGTGGAATTTTTGCGGTCAGGAGTTACTCCGTCCGATCGGGAAGAGGCCCAGCTGCTGAGAAGGAGAGCCGGTCTGTTCAACCTCATCGGAGACCAGCTCTACAAGAAGCCTTTCTCCTGGCCGCTACTAAAGTGCGTTAGCTTAGAAGACGTGGGATATATACTGAAGGAAGTGCACCAAGGATCTTGCAGGGGCACCCGGGCGGACGGTCGTTGGCAAGGAAGATCTTGCTGGCCGGGTACTTTTGGCCAACCCTCGGGGAAGATGCCGCTCGGATTGTTGTCAATTGCCTTTCCTGTCAGAAATACCACAGCTTCTCCCATCGGCCGATGGGGGAGATGAAGGCGTCCACGGTATCCTACTCGTTCGACCAGTGGGGCATGGACATTGTGAGACCCTTGCCTATGGCGACAGGGCAGCGGAAGTTCCTATTGGTAGCGGTGGACTACTTCTCCAAATGGGTCGAGGCCGAGCCACTGGCAAAGATCACCGAGCAGATGATCAAAAAATTCGTCTGCAACACCTTATATGTCGATTCGGCATTCCAAGGCGGCTAGTGTCCGACAATGGGCGACAGTTCATTGGACAAGAGCTCAGAGAATGGTGCGAAAGATATGGCATCGAGCAGCACTTCACCTCTGTGGCATACCCGCAAAGCAACGGACAAGCCGAAGTCACCAATCGGGAAATCCTTCAGATTCTGAGGGTTCGGCTCGACCACCTTAGAGGCAGCTGGGTGGACGAGCTCCCCGGCATTTTATGGGCACTCCGCACGACCCCTAAGGAAGGAACGGGGGTCACGCAGTTCCACTTGGTGTACGGAGGAGAGGCGATCGTGCCGGTGGAGGTCGGGATAGAATCCGATCGGGTGCAACAGTACGACACAGACAACGCCGAGCGGAGGCAGCTGGAGCTTGATTTGGTAGATGAGACGCGAGCTAAAGCAGCTGCTCGGCTAATGGCTTACCGGCAATGAATGAAGCAGAATTACAACAAGCGAGTAATCCCCAGAGCGTTCCAGGTCCGCGACCTGATGTGGAAGAAGATGAAGTCGGTCGGCGATGTGAGTAAGTTGGAGGCTCCCTGGGCTGGGCCCTTTAAGGTCATTGAGAAGCTCCGATCGAGCGCCTACTACCTCGAAGATCAAGACAGACGACGGCTGGAACGACCATGGAGCGCTAACCACCTCCAGCCATATCGAACTGGATGAAAGGTGTGCCTGTGTAATCAATTGCATGTATTTCCGTTCTTCGCTACCCTATGAATGCAGGAATAAAATCAAGAAACGATAATACCAAAGATGTGCCGAGCATCTGAGCGTCCGAGCTTCATCAATCTGTCGAGCGGCGACGTTAAACGCTAGAGTCGGACCAGCGACTATAAACCCCCCGGTCGGAAGACAGTCGAGCGGCGACGTTAAACGCTAGAGTCAGATCGGCGACTATAAACCCCCCGGCCTGAAAACCGTCGAGCAGCGACGTTAAACTCTAGGGTCATAGCGGCGACAAAAAATATCCCGCTCGGAAGACCGTCGAGCGACGACGTTAAACGCTAGAATCGAACCGGCGACTATAAACCCCCCGGCCTGAAGACAGTCGAGTGGCGACGTTAAACGCTAGAGTCGGACCGGTGACTATAAACTCCCCGGCTTGAAGACCATCGAGTGACGACGTTAAACTCTAGGGTCGTAGCGACGACCAAAAATATCCCACTCGAAAGACCGTCGAGCGGCGACGTTAAACGCTAGAGTCGAACCTGCGACTATAAACCCCCCGGCCTGAAGACCGTCGAGCGTCGACGTTAAACTCTAGGGTCGTAGCGGCGACCAAAAATATCCCGCTCGGAAGACCGTCGAGCGGCGACGTTAAACGCTAGAGTCGAACCGGCGACTATAAACCCCCCGGCCTGAAGACCGTCGAGCGGCGACGTTAAATGCTAGAGTCGGACCGACGACTATAAACCCCCCGGCCTGAAGACCGTCGGGAGGCGACGTTAAACTCTAGGGTCGTAGCGGCAACCAAAAATATCCCGCTCGGAAGACCGTCGAGCGGCGATGTTAAACGCTAGAGTCGAACCAGCGACTATAAACCCCCCGGCCTGAAGACCGTCGAGCGGCGACGTTAAACTCTAGGGTCGTAGCGGCGACCAAAAATATCCCGCTCGAAAGACCGTCAAGCGGAGACGTTAAACCTTGAATTCAAGTCGGCGACTGTAAAAGCCCGACCTGGCGGAAAGCATAAATCCCAAGGATAGAGAACCACAACCTACTGGCACGTCATTAGTTCGAGCTCGCCATTATTTCCGTCGACCAGGAAAAACAAACTAACGAAGCTAGGAGCAAATTTTCATTGAACAGAAAGGGGTCTTTCGACCGATCAGTAAGATTACAAAAAACACTTCACTCAAGAAAGTTAAAAATATCTTTGGGCATGTTGCTGAGGAGCTTGGCGTGTTCTCGAACGGGGATGGTCAGGGATTCCGGAAGATGGCCCTTGGCCCTCAGGTGATCAGTCGTGGCAATGATGGCCAATTCAAAGGCATGGACGAGCCGCTCGCAGACCTTCTGTACAAATTCATCCGAGCGGATGTACTTCTGCCTCAATATGGAGAAGCGGCTAGGCTCGGCCTCTTGGTACTCCTTGAAGGTAGCATGCGCGACATCGAGAGCCTCCTGAAGGGCCTGCATCTCGTCCTTAACAGCTGCCACCTCCGCCGAGCGGCCTTTTTTCTCGCCGTCCAGCAGGTCGGCCAATTCCTGCACCCGCTACGCCAAGGCCCGAGCCTCAACATTCTTCGCGTCTAGATCAGCGATAGCGCAATTCTTCCGAGTGGTTGGCAGATCTATCATTTGGTCATAGGTTTTGACCTTCTTCTCAAGCTGGCCTAACATGTATGCCTGGTCGGCAAATTTCTTCCGCTCGGCCTCGAGCAGCTCTTTAGTCTTCGCCAGCTCCTTCTACAGTTCAGCATATGAGGGTGCCTGAGAGGAGGATGGCCCGCCGGAAATTTTGAGCTTCTTCAGCTCTTCTTCCAACATCGCCAGGCGGTTGGCAACGGCCACGCTTTCCACCCAGTTCTGACAAACAAGGAGCAGTTAAGAGCCAAACGGAAAAGACATGCAAATAAGTTTCACGAAACTCACCCCGGTGGCATGCTGCATGTGGCTGTCGGTCAGCTGACCGGGAGGCATCGCAGCAACACGAGCACGCGCGTCTTCCCATACCTTGGCTAATGGTCCACGGATGGTGATGACGTGTTCAGGAGTCGTTGGTCGAGCGGATTCGAACACATAGTCCTCAGTTGGAAGGTGCAGGATGGCCTTTATGGTGCGACGTCTGCCTGGCGTTGTATAAGCGGACACCGAGGGACCAGACGGCTGGTCAGACGGTGCGGAAAGGATGCCCGAACGGCGAATCCTTCGAGAAGCGGGGGGCAGAGAGCTCACCGGCAATGCCTCGATAGGAGCTGTCGGGAAGTCCAGCTGAGAAGGTGTCCGGTCAAATGAGAGGGCCTCAACTGATGGAGCTTTACCTCCGGGAGAAAGAGCCTCCGTCCACTCGAGCGCTTGTACTGCGGAGGTGGCTGAACGAAGAGGCGTCTCCATCCTGCGTCTCTTCCGATTAAGGGGGAGAGCGTCCTCCGGCTCGGAGTCCTCCTCCCGAGCGGCAGGCTCTTTGCTGGAAGTTGCTCCGCTCGTTAACTCCACGGGGGAGGTCTGAGCTACCGACTCTCCAACGCTCGCCTCACTCTCACCCTTGTGAGAGTCGACCGGAGCGATATCCAATCACTCCATTTCTTTGGTCGCTGCAGCCTCAATCGCTTTGGCCTTCTTCTTTAGGATGTCGAACAGCACGGATTCCATCACAATGTTAGCTGCGAAAGAAGAGAAAGAAAATCAGTTAGACACAAAGAAAAGACATAAGTAAATTCCTTACCAAATCTGCTCGAAAGTTTGGTTCGGCTCGGGCTCAGACCAAACATGTACATGACACCCTCCGGTAGCAGTTTGTTGATATTGAGCTTCAGGCCGGCCAGCATATTTGCTGCTTGAAGATAGTCCAGTCGGGTCTTGTATCTCTTCATCTCGGGAGAAGTAGGGGATCCGATCTGCCACTTCGTTCGAAAGGGGAGCCGCCCGGGAAGACACAAGAAAAAGAAGTACTCCTTCCAATGTTTATTGGAGGAGGGCATTTTGTCAAAAAAGACTAAGCCGATCCGAGACTGGAACAGATAAGTGCCCAGCTCGGACTGCTTGGGATAGTAGAAGTAGTAAAAGACCTCCGGACGGAGGGGAATGTTGTGGATCTTGAATAATACCACAACTCCGCACAAGAGGCGGAAGGAATTCGGTACGAGTTGGGCGAGCAGAATGCCAAAGAAATTATAGATTTCAACGATGAAGGGGTGGAGAGGAAACCGCAGCCCGGCTACAAACTGATCGCGGAAAAAACAAATCGCGTCGCGCGGCGGTTGGTATGGCCGGTCGGAGGGCGAAGCCAAAATAAGTTCAAAATCGGAAGGAAGGCCGAAGGCATTTACCAAGCTCTCCGCGTCACGCGTGGTGAACCATGACTCCATGGTCGTATACCACGGGCCAGGAGCAAGTTCAGAAGGTTAAGAAGAACTGGCCATTGCCTGAACAAAAGAGCAAAAGCCGAAGAAAAACAGAAGGGACGACGAAGAAGGTGATCAGAATAGTGTTAAAGGAGCGTAAGCACCGCTGGGCGGCAGGGAAAAGCACAAGAGAGCGAAAAAAAAAGAAGATTGGCAGAGAGTCCTTACAAAAAAGGAGGATCGGAGGAGGAGGCGAATGACCAAAACGCATAGGAGCGACTTGTCGGAGCACCGAACGCAGACGAGATGCTTCGAAAACACAAGCAGCAGAATGTGGCGGAGGAGGAGGAGGAAGGTTTTATACAGGTTGGGCTCGATCCCTCCAAGCCGTTGGATCCAGGTCGCCCCGTTCAAGGATCAGATCCCACCGTCAAAATTCAAAAAAGCCTGAGGTCACATCAATCGTACGGGCTGATCGTGCGGTTGAGGCGGCGCCGCCATGCGTCGTTCGCTCATAGGAGCGTATTTAATGAACCTCATTATGTTGACGTGGTCGCGTGCTCGACCTTAATGACGAGGATTTGCACGAATCCCGAGGAGATCTTAAGTACGTTAGCATTGACCACCGTCAGGTCGGCGGGACAACCACCGGCAAGCAAAACTTTCCAAGGGCCAGCGGGTGTCATGCCGAGCGGCAGTGCCCATTCGCGCGGTGCCCGATCGGATAAGACATTTACATCAGTGACAGAACGGTCGTCATGTCGCCAGGCCGATAGTCCAATCAGTTGGACTTGTAGCCTCCTTCGACTAGACTTGAGGGGGAGGCACGTGATCCGGTGGTAAGAGTGGGGTCCTGTACGGGGAGTTATCAAGGACACGTGTAAGGCGGTCAAGGCGGTCAACTCATGCGGGTGGTCGGGCGGAAGATCGCCTGGCCAATCGGGGATCAAACTTAGGTAGAGCGAATGACTAAGACTCCCTTTAGTGGACACAGCGAGAGAGCGACTGACTTGTTGGGACTTATACATAGTGATGTATGTGGTCCTTTCAATGTCGCTACCAGGGGTGGTTATAGGTACTTCATTACATTTACTGATGACTTCAGTAGATATGGTTATGTGTATCTGATGACACATAAGTCAGAATCCTTTGAAAAGTTCAAACAATTCAAGAATGAAGTACAAAACCAATTTGGCAAGAGTATTAAAATACTTCGATCAGATCGAGGTGGTGAATACCTTAGCCATGAGTTTCGTGACTATCTAGTTGAGTGTGGAATTCTATCCCAACTCACTCCTCCTGGAACACCACAGTGGAATGGTGTATCCGAAAGAAGGAATCATACCCTATTAGATATGGTACGATCTATGATGAGTCACACAGATCTTCCTATATCACTTTGGGGCTATGCTCTAGACACGGCAGCCTTCATACTCAACCAAGTTCCATCCAAGGCTGTGATAAAGACACCATATAGGATATGGACTGGGAGAGATGTCCAGGTGTCTTTTATGAGGATTTGGGGTTGTGAGGCTTACGTTCGACGTCAAGTCTCAGAAAAATTGGGACCCAAATCTGATAAGTGCTATTTTATTGGATATCCCAAGGAAACGAAGGGATATTACTTCTACATTCCCAGTCAACACAAGATAGTTGTGGCTAAGACTGGGGTATTTATAGAAAGAGACTTTGTTTCTAGAAAGACTAGTGGGAGTACGTTCGATCTTAAAGAAGTTCAAGATGTGGACCATAGCACTGAAGCCTCAATGGAAGTTGAACTGGAACCACAAAGTGTTGTGGATGATGTTGTTCCACAAAGAGTTGAGAAACAACAAACAGTTCAGGTAGACCTACCTCTTCGCAGGTCTGATAGGATACGTCGTCAGCCTGAGAGATACTCATTTCTCTTGTCTGACCATGATGACGTTGTGCTCATTGAGGATGAGCCTACCTCCTATCAGGAAGCTGTGATGAGACCAGATTCAGAGAAATGGCTAGAGGCCATGAGATCCGAGATGGAATCCATGTAGACTAACCAAGTATGGACTTTGGTTGATCCACTTGAAGGGGTCAAACTCATTGGGTGTAAGTGGGTCTTTAAGAGAAAGACTGACATGGATAGACTTATTTATAAGGGTCGCTTGGTAGCTAAAGGTTTCAAGCAAATTCATGGTATTGACTATGATGAAACCTTTTCTCCAGTAGCGATGTTTAAGTTCATTCGGATCATGCTTGCTATAGCAGCGTACCACGATTATGAGATCTGGCATATGGATGTCAAAACTACGTTTCTGAATGAAAACCTGCTCGAGGATGTGTACATGACACAACCTGAGGGTTTTGTAGATCCACAGCATACTGGCAGAGTATGCAAGCTGCATAGGTCCATTTATGGACTAAAGCAAGCTTCTCGGAGCTGGAATCTTCGATTCGATGATGCAATCAAACAGTTTGGTTTCATCAAGAATGAAGATGAACCTTGTGTCTACAAGAAGGTTGTTGGGAGCACAGTTGTCTTCCTTATATTGTATGTGGATGACATACTACTCATTGGGAAAGACATCCCTTTGCTGTAGTCTGTCAAGACTTGGCTAGGGACTTGTTTCTCAATGAAAGACTTAGATGAAGCATCCTGCATTCCAGGCATACAGATCTATAGAGATAGATCTAAGAGATTGCTTGGCCTAAGTCAGAGTACATACATTGACAAGGTACTACTACGGTTTGCCATGCAGAACTCGAAGAAAGGATTTCTGCCGATGTCACATGGTGTGAGTCTTTCGAAAACTCAAGGTCCCTCTTCTAGAGAGGAGAGAGACCGCATGAATCAGATCCCTTATGCTTCGGCCATAGGATCTATCATGTACGTCATGCTATGTACTCGTCCTGATGTCTCGTATGCTTTGAGCATAACGAGCAGATACAAGTCAGATTCAGGTGAAAGTCACTAGATAGCGGTCAAGAATATTCTTAAGTACTTGAGAAGGACTAAAGAATATTTCTTGATATATGGAGGTGATGACGAGCTAGCTGTAAAGGGTTACAGTGATGCTAGCTTCCAAACTGACCAGGATGATTATCGATCGCAGTCTGGGTTCATGGTTTGCATAAATGGTGGTATTGTGAGCTGGAAGAGTTCGAAGCTGGACACAGTCGCTGATTCTACAACAGAGGCCGAGTATATTGCTGCATCAGAAGCAGCAAAGGAGGTAGTTTGGATCCGCAAGTTCATTACTGAACTTGGGGTGGTTCCTAGCATAGTTGATCCCATAGAGCTCTATTGTGACAACAATGGAGCAATAGCACAGGCTAAAGAACCTCGCTCACACCAGCGGACCAAACACATACTACGGTGCTTCCATCTTATTCGAGAGATTATCGATAGAGGAGATGTGAAGATTAGTAGAGTACCCACTGAGACTAACATCGCAAATCCCTTGACCAAGGCTTTGGCATAGAGAAAGCATGATGGTCACACTAGGTCATTAGGCCTTAGAGCCTATACTGATTGGCACTAGTGCTAGTGGGAGATTGTTAGTTAGAGCCCTAGAGCCAATCATTTGATGATTATTGTATGGACTCATTGTATCATATTCTTATGTATATATAAAGGCATTTGTTCATGGTTATTATGCTTACTTGTATTGGTGTCAAATAACTAAGTATAATAGCGTCCTTGAGTAGAAGGTTCTTACCTATATCAATCGATTGGTTGAATCGATAGTGAGATGATATAGGGAACACTACTCTTAATCATTCCTAGTCAAGTATTAACATTCGGGGACAATGTTAATGCGACGAGACTAGCATGTAGGTCAACTCGATGACTTGATCTCACAAGTCATGGATATGGAGATATTAAGTTGACACATGGGTATGCATTGGAGAATGTATACTGAATGACCCGCCATGAGAAAGTATCACGGATCGTTATATGAGTGTCATATACTTTCTCATGTGGCTATTAGTATGAATATTAGTCATTGGACCTGAAGTCACCATGGTTCCCTACATAATGAGTTGCATACTTTGGCTTCGTCAAACGTCACCCGTAACTGGGTGGACTATAAAGACGATTACTGGGTATGTAACAAATTATGCGGAGGGATGTGAGTGATGCAGATGGGATCTATCCCTCCTATATGACGGTAATGACATCATTATTCTTAATAGAGTGAGACCACTAAGTGCATGATCATGCCCAAATGAGTCAATATGAGATGTTGAGCTCATTTGATTGAGTGAGTCTACTTGGGATTCAAGATTTAGATTGATTAGAGGATGACACGGTCTAAGCCTCATATTGATCAATCTAGATGTCAAGCATAGAAGGACACTTGTCATATATTGTGATGAGTCACAATTAGTAGTCACAAGGTGATGTTGGATCTCAACATTCTTGTAACTTGGGTAGTAATGATGTGTTGCTAGATACCGCTCATTACTTATGCTTCTAAAAGGGTTTAGGAGCATTGTCAACGTTACAAGAACCTATAGGGTCACCCACAAAGGGCAATTAGATGGAGATTAGGTTCATTTGATGAACTAAGAGGATTAGGTTCATGTGATGAACCAAATTGGATTAAGAAGTAATCCAAAGTAAACTAATTGAATTGGACTCAATTTGGTTCATGTGTTAAATGAGTCTAATTTGGACTTAGACTCATTGAGCCAATTTAATTCAATGAATAGAGATTCATTAAATTAAAATTAACTTGAACCAATGGTTAGATTTTATCAACCATGGGAGAGAAGTGGTCAAGTTTGACTTGACTTGAGAGGAAGATGAAATGTCAAGTTTGACTTGACCATTGCCACCTCATTTGTGAGTTGGCATTAAGTGGGCCAATGATGATGTTCCATATCATCAAGGTTGGCTTATGTGTGTGTCACATCATGAGGGAGATCAAGAGTTGCGACTCTTGATATCCCATGGAGGTATATAACCTCATTTCAATGTGGCCGGCCACATAATGTCATTGTGGGAGTTTCATTTTTTATGTGTAACCTCCTTCTTCTTCCTCTCTACCTTTCTTCTCTCCCTCTCCTCCACCATTGCTGATCCTCTAAGGTTGCTAGCACATCTTTAGAGGTTCTCTCCATCGATTTGTTCGTGTGGATACACATAGAGGGTTGTACACTTGACAACCTTGAGATCTGGCGAACCTTGGATGAGCGGGATACGCGAAGGGCTTCGCTACAAAGGTATAAGTCTCTTTCTTGTAGATCTAGGCTAGAAAACATGTACACGAAGTTTTTACGAAATTTTATAACTTCGCACTGATCCGGTGGCATGGGATTTGGGATTTCGGCAATGCAAAAAATGGTTTTTGCGGCCCGAAAAATCCAACAAAGGCTACTTCCTCCTGTTGGTTGGTCCTAGGAAGATCGTACCGGTTCCACTGTATAAAATTTTGTACAAGTGTCGAACCTTTCCTAAACAACCTATTGTGTTCTTTAGAAATTAAATTAGGAATTACAAAAAGAATTTAACATTATTGATTCCAAATTTAACTTATTTGTTCTTGATGGTTTAGATTTGGATCGCAAGCGGAACTTAACACTATTGATCCAATCCACCTATGTTATAAAGTTGATTAAATATTTATTTCTAAAATCGGCTCCCAAGTCAAACATGACGAGACACTAGACCTTCTTGGGTATGGGATCATCTACCACTGCCTAGACAAAGCCTTTAATAGAAATTCAATATTTAATTTCCTAAAATAACATTAGGTTTAACCGAAAAGAACAATCGAATCACAAATTCGAAAAACAAAAAAAACACAACTTCGAAACAAATCCGAAATTTTAGAATCATATGTCTCTTGTGTTTGGAATTCTAACAAAGAAGAACTAGTATGATGCGGAAAATAATTACTAGTTATACCTCTTCTTTGTATGCTAATAACCTCAAGATCTTCTGCCGTATTCCTCGCATCCTCTTGGACATCGTGTGGGCGACGATCCTCCAAGATAAACACCACCCAAAGCTCCTCCTCCTTCTCTAATATTCGGCCACCACCACCACCAAGGAACAAAAGAGAGCAAGGGGAAAAGAAAGAAGAGAGGGGTCGGCCACAATGAAGAGCTCCAACAAGAGAATAAGAATTGATAATCCATGAGGCCTCCCCTCCCCTTCTTTTATATTACTTTCCCAAGGCAAATAAGGAAAGACTTTTTACAAAAATTAAAATCTTCCTCTTGTTTTTCCTTTTCCCCTTTTATTTTTCCTTTTCCTTTCTCTTGATTAATTCAATCATTGACTGGTCGGCCCCTTGCTTGGGCACCAAGCAAGGGTGGCCGACCCCTTAAAAGGAAGAAAATAATTCTTATAAAAATTTTATAAGCAAAGAAGAAAAACTCTTATAAAATTTTACAAGCTCTCTTTTAATTTCCTAAAGTGGATGTTAAAAAAGGAAAGCTTTAAAAATTAAAACCAAGCTTTAAAATTTAAAACTTCTCTTCTAAAATTTCCTTTTTTAACATGGTTATAAAAATAGAAAGTTTCAAATTTAAAACTTCTCTTCCTTTTTTCTAAAAATCATGAGGATGGTTAAAAAAAAAGGAAAGTTTTAAAACTTTTAAACTTTTTTTAAAACCATGTGGCCTAATTCAAATAAGGAAAATTTTATAATTTTAAAATCTCTCTTTTAAAACTTGTAGTTTTCTACAAAGAGAAGATTTTAAAAATTCAAAACACCCCTCCTTATTTAGATTATGGTGGTCGGCCCCTCATTGCTTGGGCACCAAGCAAAGGGACGACCCTCTATGAGGAGATAGTGGCCGGCCCTTGGCTTTGTCACCGAGCCTTGGGCCAGCCCCCTTCTTGGACACCAAGATGGGCTTTTATATGGATGGACTTGAGGCTTTAATGAGGTTACGACAGGGACCTAGAGGAGAAATTGGTTTTGGCCTTCCGACGAGCTTGAGTATCCCGTGTTCGCCCTGAACACACAACTCAAGTTCATCAATAATAACTCATTCCACTAGAGAGTTATTATTGCACTACCGCACCAATCCCAAATTACATTATGAGCTCCTTCTTATCATGAGTGTGTTAGTCTCCCTGTGTTTAAGATATCAAATGTCCATTAACTTAATTGAGTTACTGACAACTCACTTTAATTAATATCTTAGTCCAAGAGTAGTACCACTTAATCTCATTGTCACGTCGGACTAAGTCCACCTGCAAGGTTTAACATGCAATACTTATGAGCTCCTCTTGGAGACATTCTCAGCCTAGATAACTAGGACACAGTTTCCTTCTATAATCAACAACATACACTATAAGTAATATCATTTCCCAACTTATCGGGCCTTTTGATTTATCAAGCTAAATCTCACCCTTTGATAAGTTAAAGAAATAAATACTAAATATATATTCTTGTTATTATATTAGGATTAAGAACACACACTTCTATAATAACTAAGGTCTAGTTCTTTTATTAAGTCAGTATAAAATGAACTTACCTAAAATGGTCCTACTCAATACACTTAGAATGTACTAGTGTAATTTATTAGTCAAGATAAACTAATACCTAATTACACTACGACTATTCTAATGGTTTGTTCCTTTCCATCTTAGTCGTGAGCAACTGTTTATAATTTATAAAGAACTGATAACATGATCTTCTATGTGTGACACCACACGCCATATTATCTACAATATAAATTAATTGAACAACTACACTTAACAAATAAATGTAGATATTTGACCAATGTGATTCTTTTATTTCAAAAATAAATGTTTACAAAAGCTAGGTTTTTAGTATACACTCTAACACCTCCAATCGGACTCCGTCCGTGGCTGAGCTACAAGAGCCGCTCTCCGTTCAGCCACTCACCTCCCTTCCTCTGGCCGGGCGAAAGATAACCCGCTTAGCCATTCATCCCATCCGTCCTACCCAATTCTCCGGTTTGTCTGCCTCTACCCAATCGGCGTCGGGCGGGAGATGATTCATCATCGCCACCCTTCGTCTACCGACCGAGGATCTTCGCGCGCCGGGTGACCAGCCCGAATCTCCCCAACATCAAGTCTACGTCGGGGTCGGCCCGGCCGCGTATGGGAGGAGGCGAGGGCGCGAGCGGCCATAAAGTCCCCGGGCACGCTGGCTGACAGTCATCTGGAGATGTCCACCGGGGTTAGTTCTCTCGGTTATCACTTCATAAATTCTCTCCAATCGGCACTAATATTTGTTTGCAATACTGGGTGGAGAGCATCGCCATGTGCCATCGGTTAGCACAAGTGGAATATGAGGTGAAGAAGCTCAAAATTTCTAGAGAAGGCTCTTCCTCCCGGGGACTGTCGTCCGCTCGACTGAAGGCCGAGCTGGAGAGGGCCCAACAACTTCTGACGGAGGAGCAGCAGAAATCGGCCGAGCAGGCCAGTATGCTTAGTTAGATTGAGGCTCAATTGAAGACTTACGACCTGAAACTCGATCTGGCCACTACAAGGAAACAGTGCACCATCGCCGATCTGGAAGAAAATAATAAAGAAGCCCAACAGTTAGCCGATGATCTGAAGAAGGCCAAGGACTTTCTTTCTGCCGAGCGGGAGGGTCGATCGGCCAAGGAGGATGAACTTCAAGGCCAAATGAAGCGCCTCGAAGAGGAATTAGAGGCTTCGGTGCGCACCGCCTTGCAGACCTATCAGGAGGCCAAGCCAAGTCACTTCGCGGTCTTGAAGCAACAGTACCTCCGCTCAAACTAGTTCATGGGGAAGGCGGTCGATCGGATCGTCCGATCGTTTGAGCTAGCGATCGAGGCAACGCTCAACCAACTGAAGATGAACGGGCATGTCTCCGAGGCCCTATCTGATAAAGACGTGAATCGCGTCCAACTCCTCGAATCCATCCCCGACGAGGTCTTTGAATACATCGAGTGAGCGAGGGGTCAGTAGAGTTTTTTGTAAGTCTTGACTGTAATCCTGCCGCTCGGCAGCGCTTATTAATGAAATCATTTTGCACCCTCTTCATATGTTATTTTCTTGCTAAGTATTTGGATGCATAGTCCCGCTCGGCTATGGTGCCCATGCCATTATTGAAATATTCGTTTAGGATCATACCTCTAGGATTTAGAGTCGCCGCTCGACTTCAATTTTAGCGTGTACATTAGACGATTTTCTAAGGCCGGGGTTTAACGTCGCCGCTCGACGGTCTTCAAGACGGAGTTTTTATAGTCGCCGCTCCGACTCTAGGTTTTAACGTCGCCGCTCGACAATCTTCAAGGCGGGATTTTTATAGTCGTCGCTCCGACTCTAGGGTTTAACGTCGCTGCTCAACGGTCTTCAAGACGGGGTTTTTATAGTCGCCGCTCCAACTCTAGGGTTTAATGTCGCCGCTCGACAGTCTTCAAGGGGGGATTTTTATAGTCGCCGCTCCGACTCTAGGTTTTAACGTTGCCGCTCGACGATCTTCAAGGTGAAGTTTTTACAGTCGCTGCTCTGACTCTAGGGTTTAATGTCGCCGCTCCACAGTCTTCAAGGCGGGGTTTTTATAGTCGCCGCAATGACTCTAAGGTTTAACATCGCCGTTCGACGATCTTCAAGGCGGGATTTTTATAGTCACCGCTCCGACTCTAGGGTTTAACGTCGTCGCTCGACGGTCTTCAAGGCGAGGTTTTTATAGTCGCTGCTCCGACTCTAGGGTTTAGCGTCGCCGCTCGACGGTCTTCATGGTGGGGTTTTTATAGTCGCCGCTCCGACTCTAGGGTTTAACGTCGCCACTCGACAATCTTCAGGGTGGGGTTTTTATAGTCGCTGCTCCGACTCTAGGGTTTAACATCGTCGCTCTACGGTCTTCAAGGTGGGGTTTTTATAGTCACCGCTCCAACTCTAGGGTTTAACGTCGCCGCTCAACGGTCTTCAAGGCGGGGTTTTATAGTCGCCGCTTCGACTCTAGGGTTTAACATCGTCGCTCGACGATCTTCAGGGCGGGGTTTTATAGTCTCCGCTCCGACTATAGGGTTTAACGTCGCCGCTCGATGGTCTTCAAGGCGGGGTTTTTATAATCGTCGCTCCGACTCTAGGGTCGTCGCTCGATGGTCTTCAGGGCGGGGTTTTTATAGTCGTCGCTCCGACTCTAGGGTTTAACGTCACCGCTCGACGGTCTTCAGGGCGAGGATTTTATAGTCGCCGCTCCGACTCTAGGGTTTAACGTCGCCGCTCGACGGTCTTCAAGGCGGGTTGGTCGCTCGGCAATAACTTTGTAAGCCTTTGCTTTAGCTTTTAATCCTACAACCGAAGGATGTAGAGAACAAAGATTACATGGTATTAGTTACATCAGCACACCTTTCACCCAGGTCGGTACGGCTGGAGGTGGTTTGCACTCCATGGACGCTCAAGTCTCTGCCCGTCCTCGTCTTCTAGGTAATAAGCACCTGACCGGAGCTTTTCGACGACCTTGAAGGGTCCGGCCCAAGGAGCCTCCAGCTTGGTGACATCCCCGACCGGCTTCACCTTCTTCCATACGAAGTTGCCGATCTGAAAAGATCTAGGTATTACCCGCCTGTTGTAGTTCTAGCGCATCCTCTGTCGGTAGGCTGTCAGCCGGACGGCTGCTTTGGCGTGTGCTTCGTCCACTAAGTCCAGCTCCAGAAGTCTCCGCTCGGCATTCCCCTCGCCATACTGTTGCAAATGATCGGACTCAATTCCAACTTCAACAAGGACGACTGCTTCGCCTCCATAAACCAAATGGAACGGTGTCACTCTCGTCCCCTCCTTTGGGGTCATGTGGATTGCCCATAGCACGCCTGGAAGCTCGTCCGCCCAGCTGCCCCCGACGTGGTCGAGCTAAACTCGAAGAATTCGCAGAATCTCCCGATTGGCGACTTCATCTTGTCCGTTGCTCTGGGGATACGCCACGGAAGTGAAGGCCTGATGAATCCCATAGCCTTCGCACCATTCTCTGAGACGTTGCCCGGCGAACTGTCTCCCATTGTCAGAGATGAGCCGGCGTGGAATTCCAAACCGGCATATGATGTGCTACTAGATGAATTTCTAAACCATCTGCTCGGTTATTCTTGCGATCGACTCGACCTCGACCCATTTAGAGAAGTAGTCTACCGCGACAAGCAGGAACTTTCATTGGTCGGTCGTCATGGGGAAGGGCCCCACTATATCCATGCCTCACTGGTCGAATGAGCAGGATATTGTGGGCGTCATCATCTCTTCTGTGGGTCGGTGTGAGAGGTTGTGATACCTCCGGCAGGACAGGCAGGTGGACACTGTCTGAGCGGCATCCGCCATCTTCCTGGCCAACGGCCGACCACCCGGGTGTCCTCCTCAAGTTCCTTGATGCACCTCCTGTAGAATGTACTCGATGTCTTCTGGCCCGACGCACTTGAGTAGGGGTTGGGAGAAAGCTTTCTTGTACAGTTGATCCCCGATCAGCATGAATCTTCCTGCTCTCCTTCTCAACAGGCGGGCTTCCTCCCGATCAGACGGCGTAATTCCCGATCGCAGGAACTCTATCAGCGCTGTCCTCCAATCATTTGGGAAGGCGAGTCCTTCCATCCTATCAACGTGTGCCACCAGAGATACCTGCTCAATCCGCTACGATATAACAACAGGCGATATGGAGCTAGCTAGCTTGGCCAACTCATTGTTGGTGCAGCGGGGCCGGCAAAAGGGGGTGAATTGCCTGCAAAATAAAAGTATACCCTCCTCAAGGCTTTTCAACTCAAAATAGATAGCAATAATAATAAATAATAAAATAAAAGAATTAGAGAAGACCAGAAGTTGACTTGGTTACAACCAAGATGGTTGTTAATCCAAGGTGGTGAAAAGCGTACTAACGATCTCCTTCTCTGAAGGCGGAGAAGCCTTTTATACACTTAGAAGCTCAGAACTATTGCTAGGAGTGATTACAGAGTTGATTGTTTGAATGAATGAATATTTTCTAGCTCAGGGGCTTTTAAATAGCTCTTGGAAATCCTATCTCGAAGGTCTAAGGCGCCTCTAACAAGGTCCAAGGCGCCTCTAACCAAGTCAATCAAATAAAACTTTATCTAATTGCAAACGGTAAGTTTTACTGGGTCTGAGGCGCCTCCAAGCTGTCTAAGGCGCCTCAGATAGTGGAGGCAGCTGAGGCGCCTTCAGCATTGGTCTGAGGCACCTCTGGCTAGCTTCTTCAGCTCTTTTTGGCTTCCTTTCTCCTTCCGAAACTCCAATTGATTGGGTGATTACGACCAACCGAAATAGGGTTCACCCGAATCCAATTTCTGGTCTTTTCCTCGAGCAGTCTTCCATCCCGGCTTTACATCCCTCGAACGTCATGCACATTCTTCTTGCCCACCAGTGTACTCTTCCGCAGCTTTCTCGTCCTTCGGATGCACCGAGCCCGTCGGGTCCCTTCCCGTGTCATCCTTCTCGCTAGCTACGTCTTCCGCTCGACTTCCTGTGCTCCTAAGCTCCTGCATACTTAGACACAGGGATCAAAAACAAACAGGAGCTAACTAACTTGGTTGATCACATCAAAATAACCACGGGGTCCAACAATCTCCCCCTTTTTGATGTGCATCAACCCAAGTTTAAGTTAGGGTAAAAACAGACTAGTAGTAATTTAAAGAAATTACAAAACTAATATTTATAAGTCTAAATTTGCAATTAAACTAAATTGTAACAAGCATAAAATTTAGTTCTGATACTTAAATGTTGAAAAGAATAAAAAAAAATTAACCAAAGTTAGTTTTAATTCCCCCTAAACTTAACTTGTACCTATTTCTCCCCCTTTGATCACAACAAAAACGGGGTACAAGATATTTCAAAATAAATTCTAAGTCTTTAGAAAAACTTTCTAAGAATTTCCTTAAGTTTTTGCAAAAAAAAATTTTAGGTTAAACCAAAATAAATTTTAACTTTAGAAGACTTTTTAACTTAGGAAAAAATAGTTCTAAAGATTTTCCAAGTAAAAATTCTAAGGAAGAATATTTTCCTAAGTATGGTAAAAAAATTTTAAAGCATTATCTAATTTTAATTTTAATACTTTAATAAGAAGTTAATTAAACATTTCCTTTCAATATTTTGGTTTCCAGGTCGTAGCGAGGCACTAGGCCTTCTTGATTATTGAAGCAACAACCACTTCCTTAGACAAACCCTCAAAAGAAATTATCTGTTTAATTTTTCTTCTGAAAGCCTTAATTTTAAAAAAAAAAATTAGTCTAGAACGAATTTTAGAACCCAATAGAGGTTCCTTCCTATAGGGTTATTTAAAAACTTAGAGGGTATATAGTTTTTAGGAATTTTCCTAAGTTGTCCCTGATATTTCTAATGTACCAATTTAATTTTCCATAAATCCTTAGTTTCGATTTTGGAAATTTATTTAAGCATGCATTATTTTTCAATTTCTCAATTTCAATTTTTAATTTTTCATTTTCTAAATTTCAATTATCATACATTTCTAGTGGGCATGCTTTTGTTAAGTTCAATTTTAATTCAACATTTTCTTTTTCTAATTTTGCTAGATCTTTCGTAAGCAATTTGATAAATTGAAAGGACTGATTAGGAGTAAGATCACGTACCTTACTTACCTTACTCGGTGATGCTCCCCCTTCATCGCAGCTTTCTTCTTCTTCTGAGGTTCCTCCCCCTTCATCTATGCTCATCTCTGAGCTTGAGTCATTTTCGAAGAGATGGTTGGCCATCAGTGCTAAACCTGAGAAGGCTTCGACTTCTGATTCGGAGGATGAAGAATCGTCCCAAGTGGCCTTCAGACTCTTGCGTGTAGAGGACGTCAGTCTTTGAGGCTTCTCCTTGTGTCTTTTCTTCAACTTGGGGCAGTCATCCTTGATGTGCCCTTCCTCGTTGCAGTTGTAGCACCGGACTGTCCTTTTGTTGCGTTGATGCTTCCTCGACTGCGATTTAAATTTATTATTTTTAAGAAATTTATTGAAACGTCTTACCAGTAGTGCCACTTCGGTTTCATCAACTGACGCTTCAGAGTCGAGATCGTCCTTTTCAGCTTGTAGAGCAATGTTGAGGTTCGACTTTACTACTTGTTTAGGCTCTGTAAGTCGAGACTCGTGAAGTTCGAAGGTAGAAAATAAACTTTCTAGACTACTTACCTCAAAGTCCTTAGAGATGTAGTAAGCATCTACTAAGGACGCCTACTATGGAGTCCTTGGGAAGGCGTTTAGTGCATACCGGATGGAATCTCGGTTTGTTACAATTTCGTCGAGATTTGTCAGCTATATTATCAGCTCCTTGATCCTCGCTTGGAGTTGTGCAACTTTCTCGCCGTTGTTCATCCGAAGATTTGTTAGTTGTGTCCGGAGGACGTCACACCTTGCTAGCTTCGCTTCTGAGGTGCCCTCATGGAGCTCCAGAAATTTATCCCAGAGGTCTTTGGCGGAGTCATAGCTTCTGATCCAACTTACCTCCTGGGGCGACAGAACACTGAGTAGGTGAAATTCCGCCTTTCCATTGGTCACGAAATCGGCCTACTCCTTCTTCGTCCAGTTGAATTCTTCTTTGTCTTTTGATGCTGCATATCCATATTTCATTATTAAAAGTATATCAAATTCAGTTTTAAAAAATACCTCCATTTTTCGCTTCCAAGTAGCGAAGTCTCTGTCGAACTTCGGGGGATAAATGTTCGCGTCGGCCATCGTCCTGATCTTTGTGCTTCAGTCGGCGGTTAGTCATTATGAGACTGTCGAGCTCTGATACCACTTGTTGGTGCAGCGGGACTGGCAAGAGGGGGGTGAATTGCCTACAAAATAAAAGTATACCCTCCTCAAGGCTTTTCAACTCAAAATAGATAGCAATAATAATAAAATAAAAGAATTAGAGAAGACCAGAAGTTGACTTGGTTACAACCAAGACGGTTGTTAATCCAAGGCGGTGAAAAGCGTACTAACGATCTCCTTCTTTGAAGGCGGAGAAGCCTTTTACACACTTAGAAGCTCAGAACTATTGCTAGGAGTGATTACAGAGTTGATTGCTTGAATGAATAAATATTTCCTAGCTCCAGGGGCCTTTAAATAGCTCCTGAAAATCCTATCTCGAAAGTCTAAGGCGCCTCTAACCAAGTCAATCGGATAAAACTTTATCTGATTGCAAACGGCAAGTTTTACTAGGTCTGAGGCGCCTCAAATGGCCTTGGAGGCGCCTCGGACTGGGTCTGAGGTGCCTCAGACAATGGAGGCAGCTGAGGCGCCTTCAGCATTGGTCTGAGGCGCCTCTGGCTAGCTTCTTCAGCTCCTTTTGGCTTCCTTTCTTCTTCCGAACCTCCGATTGATTGGGTGATTGCGGCCAACCGAAATAGGGCCCACCCGAACCCAATTTTCGACCTTTTCCTTGAGCAGTCTTCCATCCCGGCTTTACGTCCCTCGAACTCGCGCACGTTCTTCTCGCCCACCGGTGTACTCTTCCGCAGCTTTCTCGTCCTTCGGATGCACCGAGCCCGTTGGCTCCCTTCCCGTGCCGTCCTTCTCACTAGCTGCGTCTTCCGCTCGACTTCCTACGCTCCTAAGCTCCTGCACACTTAGACACAGGGATCAAAAACAAACAGGACCTAACTAACTTGGTTGATCACATCAAAACAACCACGGGGTCCAACATCATCTGCCGCTTGATTTTCTGCTCGGGGTATCTTCTGAATAATCACCTCCCGAAAGTGGACTTTTAACCTTTCAAAGGCTTCGACGTAGAGCTTGAGTTGGGTGTTGCTTATCTCAAATGTCCCAGTGAGCTGCTGAGCGGCTAACTGGGAGTCCGAGTGAATCAAGACCTTGATTGTTCTGACATGCTGAGTGGCTTGCAGGCCTGCTATTAGCATCTCGTATTCGGCCTCGTTGTTAGTTGCCCGATATTCTAGCCGAACAGACAGATGCATTCGTTCTTCCTGATGGGAGATCAGTAGTACACCGACTCCGCTACCTTGTCGAGTGGATGATCCATCCACATATATCCTCCAAGTGGCTTCTGGCTTGAGATTCTGTACCTCGGTGACAAAGTCTGTCAAGGATTGTGCCTTGATGGTTGTTTGGGGCTGATACTGTATATCGAACTCACTAAGCTCCGTTGTCCATTTGATCAGCTGTCCAGATGCTTCTGGATTGAGGAGGACTCAGCCCAGGTGGTTGTTTGTCATTACTATGATTGTATGTGCAAGGAAGTATGGTCAAAGCCTCCGAGCGGCGAGCACCAGCGCAAAGGAAAATTTCTCGAGACCAGTGTAGCGGGATTCAGCATCTTTTAAGATATGGCTCAGGAAGTACATTGGTTGTTCCTCGTCGTTCGGTCGTACTAACGCCGAGCTGACAGCATGCTCGATCGAGGATAAATAAATGTGAAGCGGCTCGCTGGCAGCTGGCTTAGCCAATACAAGAAGAGAACTCATATATGCTTTTAGTTCTTCAAATGTCTTTTCGTACTCCTTGTCCCATTGGAATTTGGTAGTTCGGCGTAGTATCTTGAAAAAAGGGAGGCTCCGGTCGGCAGACTTGGAGATGAATCAAGATAAGGCAGTTATTCGACCGGTGAGGCGCTGAGTTTCCTTCAAATTCCTTGGCGGCGGCATGTCTTGCGGCTCCTTTACCTTACTAGGGTTTGCCTCGATGCCCCGCTCGGTGACAATATAGCTGAGGAATTTCCCACCCTTTGCGCCGAATAGACATTTGCTCGGGTTCAACTTGATTCCATATGTGCGGAGCGTCTGGCAAGTTTCTTCTATATCTGCGTAGAGGTCGGCAGCTCAGAGAGACTTAATGAGTATATCATTGACATAAACTTCCATGTTTCGTCTGATCTGCTGCTGGAACACCCTATTCATGAGCTTTTCTTTGGTAAGTAGCCCCAACATTCTTTAGTCCGAACGGCATTACGTTGTAGCAATAGGTGTCGTCTGCTGTGATGAAGTTCACCTTTTCTTGGTCCTCCCGGGTGAGCGGCACTTGGTGGTATCCCTAATACGCGTCCAGCATGCATACCAGCTCACACCCAGCCATGGAGTCCACTACCTGGTCGATCCTGGGCAGTGAGTAGAAATCCTTTGGGCAGGCCTTGTTGAGGTCTCAAAAGTCGATGCAGACCCTCCACTTGTTGCCGGGCTTTGAGACTAGCACCACATTCGCAAGCCAGATCAGGAACTGGACCTCTCTGATATAGCCGCCAGCTTCCAAAAGCTTCTCTACCTCGGCGCGGATGATCTGATTATGCTCGGCACTGAAATCCCTTTTCATTTGCTCCACCGACCTTGCATCCGGTCAGACGTGAAGCTCATGCCGCGCTATGCTCGGGGAAACACCAAGTAGTTCATGCCTGGACCAAGCGAAGACATCATGATTTCACTGAAGACATCTGATCAGCTTGGCCTTCTACTCAGCTTGCAAGTCGGCTGCTATGAAAGTCGTTGCCTCCGCCCAGCTATGGTGTATCTGCACCTCTTCTTTCTCTTCATAAACTAGAGTAGGAGGTTTTTTGGTTATGGCATTTACCTCGTGTCGAGGAGCCTTCCGAGCGAACTTAGCCTCCGCCTTCACCATCTCGACATAGCAGCGCCGAGCAGCCAATTGGTCTCCTTTGACTTCCCCGACCTGGTCTTCTACGAGAAACTTGATCTTCTGGCAATAGGTCGAGACTATCGCCCGAAATTCATTGAGGGTTGGCCTGCCCAAGATGACGTTATAGGCTGATGAGGCGTCCACGATGATGAAGGTGGTGGTCCTGGTCCTTCGGAGTGGCTCCTCTCCAAGTGATATAGTCAACCTTGTCTGACCGATCGGCTGGACTTCGTTGCCGGTGAACCCGTACAAAGGGGTTGTCATTGGTAGCAGCTCGGCCCGGTCTATCTAGAGTTGATCGAAGGTCTTTCTGAAGATGATGTTGACCGAGCTCCCTGTGTCAATAAATATGCGATGAATAATGTAGTTGGCGATTACCGCACGAATGATGAGGGTGTCGTCATGCAACACTTCGATCCCATCAAGATCTCTAGGACCAAAGCTTATCTCGGGCTCGTTCGCCCTCTCTTGGTTGCATCCTACAGCATGGATCTCCAGTCGTCTAGCATACGACTTCCGGGCTCGGTTGGAGTCTCCGCTGGTCGGTCCACCAGTTATTATGTTGATTTCACCCCGAGCGGCGTTGCTCCGGTTTTCTTCCTTCCGAGCGAAGTGCTCAACTTGCCTGCGTGAGGCTGGGGTGCAATCGTCACTCCTTGCTTGATGATGATGCCGCCACTTGAGTGACCGCCTGATCTCCTCTCACCGTTCGGTACTCTTCCGCCGATATCATAGTTCGGGGGAAGGCGATCGACGGTGATAACTCCTGGGAGTTAGCTGGGCGACCGCAGGAACTCCACAGCAGTCTCGGGTGTTGTGGGTGGCGGATTGATGGAAAGCACAGAACATAGGAGTCCATACCTTTCCCTTGGGCCTTGGTCGTTCGGCCGACACGTGCTGGACAGCATGTGGCCTTGCTTCCTGATGTGGTCATGTCATATCAGCCAGGGGCCCTCTTAGAGGTTGATGGCTGGTTGGCGGCCTCCGTTCGACGTGCACAGCAGGTTTTGATGGCGCTTCTTTCCTTCGGGCCGCCTGAGCTTCCTCTACGTTGATATATTCACTGGCCTTCTTTAGCATATGGTCGTAATCGCGGGGCGGCTTCCTGATGAGCGAGCGGAAGAAGTCCCCGTCTATGAGCCCTTGGGTGAAGGCATGCATCATAGTTTCGGATGAGACTGCGAGGATGTCCATAGCCGCCTGGTTGAAGCGCTGAATGTAGGCCCGTAGAGTCTCTCTAGGCCCTTACTTCATAGAGAACAGACTGACGCTGGTCTTCTGATAGCGCCTGTTGCTCGCAAAGTGGTGGAGGAAAACCGTTCAGAAATATTTGAAGCTTTGAATCAATCCGTCTGGCAATCTTTGAAACCAACATTGTGCTGAGCCGGATAAAGTAGTGAGGAAGACTCGGCACTTAACTCCATCCGTGTACTGATGAAGGGTTGCCATGTTGTCGAACTTGCCAAGGTGGTCGTCTGGGGCAGTCAACCCGTTGTACTCGCCGATCGCCAAGGGTGCGTAGTGCCTTGGCAGAAGATCTTGTAGAATTGATTCGGAGAATTGGCGGCTGATCCGCTCGGATGATGAGTCAGCTCGGGGCGCTTTGCCCTTTCTTGCATCCCGAGCGGGAGCTTCGTCTGAGGAAGATCGATCTCGATTCGCTTACACGATCTCAGAGGGAGTCTGGAACAAGGCCCGATGAAATGGGATCGGGGCGGGCGGCGCCTCTGCTTGTGTACCGGTCAGACCTTTGTTTTGACCCCATATGGAGAGTTGTTCTGGCCGGTCCTTGTGCACCACTCAGCCTCCAAATGCTAAAGTTGCTTGTTACGCTAATCGCTCGGCTAGCACCTTCTGATGCTACTCTATTATCTTGGCTGCTCGTGCTTGTACGAGCGCGTCAAGCTCCTCTTGAGAGAGTGTCACTGTGCGCTGGCGTCCAGCTTCTTCCATCTCCTTAATTCGGATTCAAGTGTGTTCCCACAGACGGCGCCAATTTGATCCTGTCCGAGTGTTGAGTCGATGGGCGTTGGGGATGTGGCACTCCTGTTGACTGGTCGAAGACTCCCAAGACGTAGATCCTTTATCACCGTGAACCTGCAAACACAATGCCGAGCTGGGGAGGGGTTCCCGACGACGGTCCTCCGACGCTCGAGTCAAACCTCCGGCCGAAAAAAAGTAAAGCGAAGAAGAAACGAGAACTGTAGCTACAGTAAAAATAGTGAGCATACCTCCATCAACGTCTGGGGGTCCTTATATAGGGCTCCCCAAAGGCGCGTGCATGCTCCCCGAGGCATGCGCGCTCCTCAAAGCATACCTGGAATGGATGTGTCAGAAAAGCGTGCAGGATGCCATACTTTAATAGCACAAGCATATCTCAGACGCGACAGTGGAAGTTTCCCCCATACGATTCTCTGTCTGATCATGCCACCGACCATGCCTCTTGTCGGCGGCACTAGTTCCTAGGAAGATATCGCCAACTGCTCCCTTTGTCCTTTACCGGACCGAGCGTAGGAACCGCTCGGCTAGCACCTTTCCCTGGCCAAGCAGAGGAACCGCTCGGCTAGTACCTTTCCCGGGTCGAGCGAAGGCCCATCAGCTAACGACCTCCAGGCAGATGCCCGCTCGGCCGAATGCCGTGTCTACTGTTAGCCAAGCGGGATGGCCGCTCAGCTTCCATTTCTTCCCGCTTTGCCTTGTGAGCGTCGGAAACTCGGCGTCAAGCCGAGCTGTCAAAATGTCGGGTCGGTTATTCCTCCTGCTGATCAGGAAGGTAATCCGCCCGGTCGAACGGCTGTCAGGTGTTGACCACTTTGACCTCCTGCCGGTAGGGGTGTAATCGAGCCGAGCCGAACTCTTGAATGTTTGAGTTTGGCTCGTTTATAATCGAGCCAAGCTCGAGCTTTATTTAACGAATATATTCATGGCTCACGAACTTATTCGAGATTTTATCGAACCTAAACGAGCTTAATAAATATAAATTATAAATTTAAATATTCATTAAAAACTAAATTATATATTTTAAAAAAATTATAATATTCTTGTTAAAATTTATAATTTTATTCTAATAAATAACTTTAATATATTTGTCTATGTTTTTCCTAAGTAGAGTGTAAAATCTATAAATTCAATATCAAAACTATTATTTTTTTTATTTAAAAGTTGATTTATGAGTTTAACGAACATGTTCACGAACTAACGAGCCGAATATTGTGAAGCTTGAGCTTGGTTTGTTTATCTTAACGAGTCTCATTAAACGAGCTCAAACGAGCTCAAACGAGCTTTTATCGAATCGAGGTTCAAATAGCTCACGAGCGGCTTGGCTCATTTACACTCCTACCTACCGGGCGGACCCCCCCTTACCACCGGATCAATATATTTCTATATTTATTATTATATTTTTCATATATTATATTGGTAATATATATAAATAAGTGAGTTAGCCTATGACAATTATCAATCAATAATAAAGAAGTAATTGTCTTTTCTTTACTTGTCTATTTAGTTCTTTCTTATGTCGCTTTCGAATTATGTATTTCAACATAAAGATGGTCTCCAATCATAATAAACTTTCTTTACTTGTCTATTTAGTTCTTTCTTATGTCGCTTTCAAATTATGTATTTCAACATAAAGATGGTCTCCAATCATAGTAAACTGACAAGTTATTTTCTTAATCATACGTGTTTACTCTCCATCTACTGGTAAAATGTCTTGCTGTAAAAATAAAATGATAGGTGTTCTCCAATCACTCTACACTCAAGGTCGGCCTGTCTTTCAATGTAAGCTACTAGTAGTGTTTGTTCCACCGGCATGTCTATGATCCAGGGAACTATGGCAAAAGCCAACTTGGCAAGGTCATCGCCTGTCATTTGATTTTCTGATCGGGAAACCTTCTGAATGGTTACCTCTTGAAACTCAGCTCTAAATTGTTTGAAGGCTTCTGCATAGCTTGAGTTGCTCATTATTAATTTTGAAATTGCCTGATAACTACTATGCAGCTAATTAAAAGTCGGAATAAATTAAAACTCGAGCGGAACCTACGTGTCGAACAGTCTACAGGCCAACTATCAATACTTCATACTCTACTTCATTATTAGTGATGTGATAATTAAGACTGCATTCTATCTTTTCTAGGTGACAAGTGATATCAGAAGAATGTCTATTCCGCTATTCTATCATGTCTATTCTGCTATTCTATTAAGTAGATGACTCATTCACATATATTTTACAAGTTTCATTAGGTTCAGGGCTTTATATCTCGATGATAAAATTTGTCAGGGCTTAGGCCTTAATGGCGGCTCGATATTGTATGTCATATTAGAGGTATGATCCTAACACTACACTGGTTGCTGCAGATGATATTTGTGCTGTTTTTTTATTAAAAAAAAGTTTAAATAGATTGTGAATTTGTGATGATATATTCCATTACAAATGCCATAGTTTGAAGTACAAGGGCGAAATAAAAATTCTGTAAAAAATGCGGGTGGGTAAATGAAATTTCTTCCTTAACGTTGGCGACATATCATATGGTATTAATTTGTGGCCCCGCCTTCAGGGTCCACTTCCCTCATCATTTAATTAAACCCACCTGAATGCGGTGGGTCCCCTGGACCAAGTCTCCAGTACCGAAATTTTAACCCTACTTGCTTTATTTATCCCAAATGGTTAAATTATTTTCGAGCACAGAATATACACGTACAAGTGTGCAGAACATTAAAACTACGCATCCGTGCACATTTAAAAAATTTTAATTTTAATTTTTTTTATACTTAGTATTATAATTTAACCTTTAAATTTGAAAGTTGAAATCATATTAACACAACCGGAAACCTAAAAAAATAAATAAATAAAAATTGATTAAGGTACCTCGGATGATCTGACAGATGCCTCAATATTTGAGGGGTGCCCACGCGGAATGCTTACGCGGTATATAATGAAAGGAGTTAGGATATTTAATTAAATTTCTTTTAATTTAATACTCGATGTTGTTAAAATTTGCTGCTACTTTGGATGCGGAGGTGAATCCTTCTATATAAGATATGAGGATCACCTTGCACACGCCAAAGAGCACCAAAGTTATTTCCTACAAAATTCTTGGTGCTTAAATGATAATATTATTGGAGAAAAACGTGAAGACGTCACCGTCAGGCTAGCCTCACATTATCTGATAATATTATTAGAATAAATATCCACAGTAAATATGAAAAAAAAAAACTGATATTATTAAAACATTTTACGAGAATTGATTTTAAGATCTACACCGATGTAAATATCAACTGAGCCGTATTATAGAAGCTAAGAGAGATGGAAAAAGTAGGAGAGAAACATACCGCAATATAGATGATTATTTATGTAGGACAAAAATTTAAATCATAAAGTCCAGAGACTCTTCAATATCCACCGCCGGCCTCCCTAGTTGTTGAGTTTAGAACATCCATACTAATTTCTCTATCTAAAATATATAATTTAAGATAAAAAAAAATTACTTTATTAAATTTGGATATTCATTTTTCAATACATCATATATCAATTTATCTATTTCTTCTCTCTCCTCTATAATATTTAGGGAATGAAATCCATTCCCTAAATTTAGAGAAATACTATTCATAAATACATAATTTAGAGAATGGATAGAGTAACTGATGTAAAAAAATTTTAGTTATCTTATCTAAAATTTAAGATAAAATATTTAAATAGGATATCTGATGTGGATACTCTAAGAGATCACAGATTATGAAAGTGTGAATGGTAAGGGGACACGCAAAGATCATGGGTCATGTCTGAATATAACCTAGCTATGATCGTAGGGGACTATTAAGTATATGGGCTGTGAGCAGAACAAGCAGCTAGGGAAATCAAGCTCAACATGGCATGACCCAAATTAGATCGACTCATACCGATCGAGGACACCTCAAATTAAGTTGATCATCATATAAGAGATGGTCCACCCAATTTACACCTCTATAAGCGACAGAAAGTGAGTGCCCATTATAATTTTAAATTTACCAAAAACTATATTTCATTCTTAAATTATCTTGTAATATCAATTTCTAAATTTCTTTTAAAAAAAATTCAATACCCTTTTAATGAAAAATAATAATGAGTAAAAACTCGAGCCAATTTTCAATATTACAAGCTTTAGAACACTCTAATAATATTTAATAATATTTTATCAGTCAAAATAAATAAATAAATAAAATAAAACAAAACAAGTGTTATGAGCGCACTATTATCGTTTTAACCATTAAAAAAATATAAAAAAAAATGATCAAAACAATATTTTATCAATGTTTTAATAGTTAAAATGTCAAATAGCAAACCACAATTGCATTGATGATGCTCCTAGTAAGTGTTCACTAGAGTTCCTTAACCATCAATGCACAGTCCTTCAAAACTAACATTTATCTGACTGAATATATCAACGAAACCATCAATGCAATCAATGGCAATCGAGCATTCCGATATATATCGATAAATCATCTCATTCATAAGTATATTTGTTGCTCAAAGCTAACAAAGAAGCAAGTGTATATGTGAAAAATGACATGAAAGGTTTCACTTGGCTGATTTGGAAATCCTCCGCTGTTCCCTGATTCCCTCGAAACCTAACTGAACATTTTTACACATTTACACCGGAAGTAGAATAAACATAACAGGCAAAAACAGCATGACAGAATACAAACAGGTGAAGATGAAACCTAAAGTAAGTATACCCGACAAGAGACCCAAGAGTTTGTGGACACCGCCAATCCATCGAGAAATATTTGAGTGAATATTCAAACCTCAGAGAACTAAAGTGGTTACAAAATGAGAAAGAGGGATGAAAACAGACTATTACTATTAATTTTGTCTAAGCGAGCCAGCAAAATTCTATTCCTGAGAAAGTTTCAAGTCCAATTTGTTCAGTTGAATGGAGGAGTTGCTAATCCCAAGCACTAGCAAAACCTGCTCCGCTATGCCCACCTCCTTGTCCAGAAGATGAGCCATAGGCACCACCACCTCCATACCCACCATGATCACTGCCTCCCCCACCCCTATTATAATTGGAATCTCTGCGGAAGTCACGGCCACCAAATCGAGGTCCACCACCTCGGCGGCTTCTACCGCCACCGCTGCCATAGGGACGAGCTAACGCATATCGAGCAAGCCATTCTGGCACCTCCTGTTTAGCTTCCTGCATAAGCTCTGACAATGACTTGGCCAGGGAAATGTTGCTCTCGTTGAAAAAAGCAGTGGCCAAACCAGTCTTTCCTGCTCTCCCAGTTCTTCCAATGCGGTGCACATAGTCATCAATATCATTAGGGAGGTCAAAATTGATAACATGTGCCACGTGGGGGATATCAAGCCCACGAGCAGCGACATCTGTTGCGACTAAGATAGGAGTCGCACCACTCTTGAAGGATCTCAAGGCTTGCTCCCTTTCCTATGAGAGCACATGAATAAGATGTTAGAAGTTGAAGGAACAGGATACATAAATCCTATAAAAAAAGAAAGTGCGTAAGACGAGGAAGCGAAAGACAAAATAAATAAAAGTAACATCCTCAGAGATGCACCATGCTTTGTTTGTTGTTGGGAACTGTCTGATCCATTGATCAGACATTATCAGGCATTATTCCAATGTCTCTCAATTTACATTGGAATAATTTTTTAAAAAGCAATAATAACTGAAGGGTTGATGTAAAAATAGAATAAGGAATGCAGTAGGACACAGATCTCAAGGGTAAAATGAAAAAATTTAGCACTCAAACTTATAAATTGCCAGACATTATCATAAGCAATTGTGGCTGGTAACTATGCAAAATCTTGAGTCCAGCCATGTTAGAATTGATTAAATGGTCTTTTCAAGGTCAAAAAAAGTTATTCCCTTTATATGTGAATGCAATTATGCATAAAGCAATGAATAATTAAACAGATACAATTAAATTTCAATCAATTTTCTCTATAAATTTAACACATATAAATGTGGGGACGTGTTTGTGTTGTTCGTGTAATGACCATTGCTTGTATTTTCCATTATAGATGGGTTGTAATTTTGATTGAAAAGGCATCTGAGATTGCTTGAGCTATAAAACATGTCATGCAAACAAAGCAAACCGCAAGGAATAAAATGACACGAATCACTCGATGCCCAACCCATCCAAAGCAAGAAAGTGAACCACAATTCAATAGAAAAGAAAGCAACATCCCTATATAGCTAGAGGTTCATACAAGTTGCCCCTGGGGTGGTGGATTTATATCACGTCAGAGGTTCATACAAGCTTACACACTAAAGTGGATAAGCTTAAAAACATCAAGTAACATCATAGCATTAAACCAACTATTAGTAGCTGCCATATTTCTCTACACATTCACATATAAGAAACATTTAACCAAGCAAACTCAAATCCTTAAACAACACATGGGCCTGCATATATATTCGTAATTCCATCTGCTTGCTGTAGGTGGCAAAACTAAATCAATGAAATTAAATTATATACAAAAAGGAATGATTGATTTTAATCAGTAAAGGATGCTGATCCATTGTCATAAATGCAGTTGCGAGATGAAGAGGTAGAATAATCATTCTAGTGCTAAGGAAGAAACAATATGAAACTGAAAGATCACACTACTGCCGGAGTGATTTGATATCTCAACATCAATCAAACTTAATATCATGTATGAACTGAACTGTGTAAAACATAATAGTGCCCAATTGAATGCTAGAACCAGTCCCTAGTTTAGATTAGTAAGAAAAAATAGTTCATGACAACTAACTAACTGGTTCCATCTCCTTTTTTGTTAGAGCTAAATTAGTAATGTTAGTTTATTAAATATTACAGGTAAGCATCAACCATAATTCAATAGGCAGCTGTCAATCTCCATCCACCACCCTAGTTACCTCAATCAATTCGTCAGGGCATAATTTAACACCACTACCATCATATAGGAAACAATTTAATTTTAGTAACTTCAGAACAAACCACCTGAAGAATTTCAATCCTGCAGCAACTCAAATAAACTAACACCGATACTTTCCACTATATCTAACAGTTGAATTATGATATTTATCCAATCTTCCTAACAAAAAGAACATGAAAATTTTTTTAAGCGGAAATATAAAAGCCACCAACAATTCACATCTGACCAAACTCACCAAACATGCAATCAAAATAGGCTTAGACTAGTTTCAAAATAGTTAGTTCAAGACATGTCAAACATCGGTATGGCTTTGATTAACATAAGATGGAGGTGCCTGCATGTACCTACTGACAAAAGAGCACATTACCATGTTTAGTAGGCACTTTTTCTTTTACTTCTTTTTGGATTTTGGAGATGTTCAATGCTGGCATAGTAGTTTGAATTCAATAGTACATACTATGGATAGACTCTTTCAACCATATTAAGGAATCTTAACTACACGATAAATATGTCTGACCTCTACCAGTAGCGCCTTTATACTGTAATACACACAAGAAACAACTACTACAAAATATTCGATAAATGACAGCTTTGGGCACAAATATGTATCCTTAATGAAAACACCTAAAACCAAAACTGATCTCAACTTTCATCTACATATTAGAATGATTCTTTTCATAAGTACACTAGGCTAGAACACTTTTTATTGGTTAGAATAACCATATTAGAGGAGAACTGATCCAAGTAAAAAAAGGCTAAAACAAAAAATATAGGTAAATCACCTGCTGCGTTCTATCCCCATGAATGGTGGTTGCTGGAAACCCATTCATACACAACCAATGTTCCAGTGAATCAGCTCCTTTCTTTGTTTCCACAAAGACTAAAGTCAATGCTTGCTGCAGGCAGGAAGCAATTCTATCAGTTATCAGTTATTCTCATAATGAAAAGAATTCCTGTTTATGTCCTACAAAAAATTCATTCACATGACAAGAGTGAAAATTTCATTAGTTATATCTCTTAGTTAAGTTTAGAAAGCAATATGCATAAAGGAGGGCAGAAGACTCAAAAATAAATAAACAGGGGTGTACCTTCCCATGGGTCTCATTAGTTTTTTCGGCATGGACAAGGTCCATAAGGTAACTTCTTTTGTCAGAATCTGGAACAAATTCAACTCTCTGAACAATTAAATCAGTACTAGAGCCAACCCTTCCAACAGCGAGAAAGATGTAATTGTAAAGAAAATCAGAGGCCAATCTCTGCATAAAAGAATAATTAACATGTCATTTGTATACACAATACAAAAAGTGGTTATGCAAAGAAAATCTGCTATCAAATTGAAAAAAGAAATTGCATGGAACAGCCAATAAGAAATCATGATTAGTAAACAAAGATGATATGCATGAAGCATATCAGTGTTACATATTTGAACCCACATTGTTCACCTTGAAATTCAAATCAAGACTGCAACAACTAAAAACACACAAACATGACTTAAAAATCATAAGCAAATGTCCCAGGATCATTGAGATACTGATTAGTAAGAACAAAATTTGTTCAAATCTATCAAGTTCAGCTCTTAATTGACCATGGTATCAGACAACTAAACACTACCTTGTCCAATCATAATTAGGACAATGACTGCTCTAATTTATAAAAATTGTATTGTAATGCATATGAGCCATCTAATCAAGAAATATTAAACCAAATAGAACAATAATTAAAACACCAATTACGCAGCAAAATAAAAGGCATGCATATTGCAAAAGAAGTATCAGTTAGAAATTGCATGCAACTTTATGTTTTGTTTTATTTTGCACAACTTCAAAGGGGAAGAAGACTTTTAGCATGTCATTTGACTAAAAACAATTAAGAGAAGAGCTACATAAAGTAATTTTGAAAGAAAGGAAATATCACTAAATAATACACTGTTTAAGATGTAGAACCAACCTGTATCGCCTTTGGAAATGTAGCGCTAAACAGCATTGTCTGCCTTTGACCTGGTGGAGGCATATCCATTTGCTCCACAATTCTCCTAATTTGTGGCTCAAAACCCATATCAAGCATTCTATCAGCTTCATCCAGTGCTAAATATCTAATATTTTGTAATGACACTTTAGCCCTCTCAAGCAAATCTACAAGACGACCAGGAGTTGCCACAAGAATGTCAACCCCTCTCTCTAAGTCCCGCAACTGGTAAAAGAATATTCTGTAAGCTAGTATTCCATTAAAGAAAAGATGAAATTTCAGCATAAAATATAATGTCCAATCACTACTCTAGTTTGGCAAATTTTGTTCAAAACAAGCATAAATGCATTGAGGATTGCAAGAGTAATGAGCAAATAAAAATTCTTCATCTGATAGTACTTTGATGTTCGAGCAAACAGCAACCTTGCACAGAAGAGCCAAGTTCCAACAATATCAATGACAGTAACCAAGGGGGGAAAGTAGAAAAGACAAGAATAATAATAGATTCAATTTTTTCCCTTGTTCAGTAATACAAGAGTTATGGTAGGGAATGAATAACCATTCTAAATTCCAAGAAATAGAATATCTCATTGTATAAGCATGCAAGGATGTATACCCATCATTAGGCCAAAAAAGTATGTAACATGAACTGGGTAATGACTGATGAAAACAATCATCTCCATGGTAGTTACAACTTGCAGGGATAAGCCAGTGCATGCATAAAATTGTTCAAACAAATTTTCTGAAGGTCCAGAAAATGAAATGATAATATAAAAAAGGAAACTTGATTTTTCTTATTAACATAAAATACAGACATTTTAAAATTAATAATGAAGGCAAAGAACATTTAATCAATAAAGGATACAGTATTTCCTTTTTCAACTAAAGGTAGTAACCAGGAAGCTTACATGGATAAACCAGGGTCAAAAACAGAAGTGGTACATGGGTTTCACTTAAAATACAGCTAAGCTAAAACAATAGGCTATTGTTAGCTATATAAGATATATGGTTGAACTCAAGAAGTTATTTGAGTTGCTATGTATCACAAAATTTACACAGAAATTCACAGATGCACATCTAGAAGGAACATCCTGAAACAATTTAATTTTCAAGTGTTTTGTTTTGCATATCCTATTTAGATTTCATTAGTTTGTGAAAGAATGAGAGAAGATTTAAATTTATAAAATTGATTGCTCAAACATAATTTTAAAAATGATTAATTTAATAGATTGTTTTTTAAATAAATGTATCTAATTTGACAGGCTCTTCTAGTCGAAATTGTCAATAATGCATGGGGATACTTCTTCCCAGGACCCATTTCACTGCTCTTTGACTTCCTCCACTAGGCCACTGGTAATTATCATTCAATTTCAGGATGCATACAATCAGTTTTCATCTTTTCCTGGTTCAATTTGAGCCCTACATCTATTGCAAAATTGCCACATGCTGTTTTCATTTAGTTCATTGCATCAAGATAGGTAGTTAAGTTTCCTTGCAGGCATTTTATGTCAGCATAGAATATCAAATATAACCAATTCATCTATCACTGCTCAGATGCAACCGGTCCTTCAACAACAACCAAGTCTCATCTCACTAAGTGAGATCGGCTAAATGGATCTTTTTATGACATTGAACTTTATCCCCTACTATATTATCATTTATATTTAAATAAATTTTATCTTGTTTTATTGTTGTTAACTAATTCTTTGGTCTTCCTCGTTTGGTGTGCACATTTATCATAGTTTCATATTGTCTAACTAGAGCATCTATTGATCGTCTGCATACATATTTGTATCATCTTAAACTTATCTCCCAGAGTTTTCCCTTAATAGATGCAATCCCGACTCTCTCTAATATTTCCATTTCTTATTTTGTCCATCTTTGTATATGCGCATATCCACCTTAATATTTTCATCTCTACAACTTTCATCTTCTGCGCATATACTTGAATCATAGCTCAACATTTCATTTCATGCATGTCTAACCACTGTTTTGTAAAACTTTCTTTTTAGTCTTAAAGATACTTTACAATCACAAAGAATATGTAATGTTCTCCTCCATTTTAATCATCCTACTTGTATTTTATATAAAACATCTCTCTCAATCTTTTATCCTTTTGCAAAAATGACCATAAATACATAAAGCTCTCAATTATGGGCAATTCGTCATCTCTTATCTTAACAATTATAGTATTATAGTATTACTTCTAATATTACTAAATTTAAATTTCATATATCCTGTAGTTACTTTACTAAGCCTAAAACCTTTCACTTCTAGTATTTCCCGCGTTTAACATTTACTCCTTCACATGTCTCATCTACCAAAACAATATCATTTGCAAATAACAAACACCCTGTAAATGGCGGTGACGGGGCGGTCAGTGATCGCCAACCGCCTAGGCAGTTGAATATTTTTTACTTTTTTTTATACATAATATTATAAATAATCATTATTCTCTATAATATTTACTTTTAATCAAATATATTAATTAAAAAATAAATATTTAATATATATATATATATATATAATAATTTTATTGGATTTTAATTAAGTTTATTTAAATTATCTCAATCATAATTAGGAGTTGATTAAAATTATTAAATTAATTAAACCTTAACTTACAACTTACCCGCGTACTCTGTTTCATTCGGACGACGAGTTTGACACACCGAGACCGCGCGACGAGTTCGGACGTGTCACTGGGCCTAAGCAACATGTCGAGGCCTATTGTCGAGTTCAGGCGATGCCTCCAGGCCTGTCGCCGAGCTCAGGCAACGCGTCTGGGCTTGCACAATCCGTCCGGATGGGTCGTAGAGCCTGGACAACGCGTCCAGACTCGCATGACGCACCCAAACTCATCGTCGGACCCAAGTCATGCATCCGGACGTGTCAAGGTGGCAAAACGACAGCAGCGGCGACTCCAGGCACAGCGGTGGCAGAAAAAGGTGGGTTACCGCCTAAGCACCGCCTCAGCTCTTATCATTGCATCATCATACATATCCTTAATTAATTTAATATATGTTATGTTAACACCTCTCTTTTCTAAAGGTCTTTATATAATTTTCCATGGAATTTTATCATAAGCTTTTTCTATATCAACGAATACCATGTGTAAGTCTTGCTTCTGTTCCTGATATTTTTCAAATAATTATCTGAAAAGATGTATAACTTCTATTGTCGACCTTCCAAGCATAAATTTAAATTGATTTCCTTAGTCTTTTTTTATTACTCTTTCCCAAAATTTCAAGATATACTCATTAGTTTAATACTCATATAGTTTGCACAATTTTATACATCTCCTTTATTCTTATATAACGGAACTAGAATACTAACCCTCTATTACTCAAACATTTTGTTTTTATTTTCAATATCAAATTGAATAACTTTATAAATCATTCGATACCTTATTTTTCTAAGTACTTTCATACCTCAATCGGAATATCATCAGGTCCAACCACTTTTTCATTTTGCATCTCATTTAAAGTTCGTTCTACTTCTAAAGTTTGAATTATATAATAAAATTTTAAATTTCTATGTTCATTTGACCTACTTAAATTAACAAGTTTAAGTTATTCAACTAAACCTTCACTAAAAAGTTAATAAAAATACATCTTCCATCGCCCTTTTATTTACTCATCATTCAATAGTACCTTACTGCATTCATCTTTAATACATATATTTTTTTTCTTCTTTTGTATTCAATTTTCAATATAAGCAATAATAGGTTTTATTTTTTTACTTCATTAACTACTTTCTTGACTTTTTTCTTGGCTACTATATATTTTTTAAAATTTTCCTCGTTCTGACAAGTGTATAATATTTTATAAGATGTTTGTTTTTCTTTTACTTTCTCATTCCACCACCAAGATTCTTTACTTGGTGGGGCACGACTGACAAGTCATTGACTCACCGAGTACACTCTTGGTCATTGTTTAAAATCTCGAGCCGTCGAGGTTTCGATCCTAGTCCGAAATGATACAATTTCAGTACCGGACCGAAACAATACGATTTTGGTTCGGGACCGAAACAATACGATTTTGGTTCGGGACCGAAACAATACGATTTTGGTTCGGGACCGAAACAATACGATTTCAATCCAAAATCGAAACAATATGATTTCAGTCCAGGCCCAAAACAATACGATTTCGGTCCTGGACCGAAACAATACGATTTTGGTCCCGAACCAAAACGATGCAATTTCGCTCCCAGACCAAAAACAATGCGATTTCGGTCCAGACCGAAATGATACAATTTCGATACCAAATCATGTCGTGTTGATATATTTTTTGTATTTTTTAAGTATAAAATATATCAACTAAAAATAAAAAACATAATCTAAATATTTTTAAATGAATAATATAAATAATAATTTATATAGATTAAATTAATGGGATAATTTTATTAGACTTTAATTAAACTTATCTAAATTATCTCAATCATATCTAGGAATTAATTAAAATTATTAACCTAAATTATTTATTAAAGCCTAAGTTAAAAATCACCCCCTCCTACCTCTATTCTGCGACAACCGCGAGTATGTACGACCCGCGTGACGCATTTAGACTCGTCTTCGGGTTGGGTGACTTGTCCAAACGCGTCATCGGACTTACGTGACGCGTCCAGACTCATTGTCGGACTCGCATGATGCGTCCGGATGCATCGCGCGAGCTGCACGTGGCCACAGTCATTGCAGAACAGAGGTAGGAGGGGCGATTTTTAACTTAAGTTTTAACAAATAACTTATGTTAATAATTTTAATCAACTCCTAGCTATAATTGAGATAATATAAATAGGTTAAATTAAAGTCTAATAAAATTATCTCATTATATATAGAGAGAGAGGGAAGTTATCCTACTTACCTTATGGTGCTCATAAAGTGAGTTGTATTTTTCTTTTAAATTGCTTTAGCTTAAATACTATAACCTGAACCTTAAATTCTAAATCCTAAAAAAATATCTACATGGTGCACATAAGGTGAGCATCATAAGGTAAGTAGGGTAACAAATCCTTATATAGAGAGAGGGGGGTTGTAACCCTACTTACCTTATGGTGCTCACAAGGTGAGGACCATATATAATTTTTTTTTAATTCTTTAGTTTAAATACGATAGTCTAAACTTTAAATTATAAACCCTAAGCACTAAAAAATTAAAAAAATATATAGTGCACACAATGTCAGCACCACGAGGTAAGTAGGGTAATAAATCCTTGTAAACACACACACACATACACACAAAGGTGGGCGGAACAAGAAGTTTTGTCCGTAAGGCGAAACAGCTCGATATTTTAATCTATGCTCTTAACTGCTATTTTCAATTTTAATATTATCTTATTCCATATCGTATTGGAGTCGCCGTGTATTTAACTTAATACTTGTTCTCATACCCTCTCCTTAAATATGTTTTGTTTTCCATCCTTTAACTTCCACCATTAATTTTAGGAGTTGTAAACATTTATCTTCTATTGGTACTATGTTTGAGGCGCATATCCAAGACTATTAACCAATCCTGAGTAGTTAAGTTTTCTCCGATTTGACCTTACAATACAAATCTTTCTATCCTTATTCCTAACCATAAATCAATTTGCGACTTATTATTTCCACTTTTGAAAATGACAAGTGTTCTTGTCTTTTCTTAGAAAATGTATTTGCTAACATAAAGTTATATACTACCGCAAAATCCAATATAATTTTCCCTTCTTTATTTTTTATTCCAAACCTATGACCCCTGCGCCCTATTATACTCCTCATTTTTCATTCTGACATGTCCATTTAAATCTCCTATTAAAATTATTTTGTTTGGCGGAATGTTTTGTAATACTTCGCATCGTCCCAAAACCTAGATTTGATGTTTTCATCTAATCCTACTTAAAATGCATACATACTAATTACCTTAATAGTTTCTTTCGCCACCACAAGCTTGAGAGCTATATTATTATCCCCTTTCTAGCTACTCCTACTACTTCATCTTTTAGCGAACTATCTACAACAATACTACTTCATTTCTTATTTTATTCCCTCATGTGTACCATAACTTAAAATCCGAATTCTCTATCATGTATGTCTTCTCTCCTACCCATTTTGTCTATTATACACACATATTCTTCTCATAATTAGCATATCTATTACCTTCATGCCAATAAGCGTTCCTAGATTCCATATTACAAATCTTAGACAATTAGTTTTCTGATAATATTTATTCTTAACCAACCTATGGTGTGAAATGCATATTTAATACTACACCCAAGTTCTCATGGAGATATCACGATCTTTCCCGATATATTAGAGTTGGACCCTACAATACAAACTCTTGCATATTTAACATTACACCCGAGTTCTAATGGAGATGTAGCGGTCTTTGCTGAAACAATATAATCAAACCCTGGTATGCGTTCCTTTCGGGGAATAATCTAGCATTAACATAATAATTTAATGAATCTATTCATTGAATATTTGCATGAAAGTCCATGTTGGACGGCAACCTAACGCAAAACTCTTGCCCCTTTTCAATTAATCCTTCAACAAAAGGAAAAAAAACAAGATAAAGGAGTGACACTATCATACTTGTCAAAACTTTTTGTCATCATTGATGCTTAGTTTATTCAAGATTATTTCCACTAGTTTTACCATTGTATGGTTTCTGTAAGAGCAAAAGGGAGGCCAATCTACCCTAAAATACCAAGGCACCTAAGGGAAGTCCTTGGATCCTTAAGGAGAGGCCAAGAGCATCTCACTTACTCATGTGGGACTAAAGAACGCAAGTTCTCATTTTCTTATATGCTTAACAAAGGCCAATCTAATCTAAATGCCAAGGAACTTAGGTAGGGGCGTGGGGTCCTCAATACTCGAGCAACATATCAACAAGAGCCTCGTTTTAACAATGATGAAGAAAATAGTTTACAAGGGGGAATTGGTAAAGAAAACCATGACCCCAACAAAGAGTTTCACGAGTTTGGAGAGATGAAATATGTTGTTTTCATTGTATCTCTAAACTGGAAGCATTACATCATATGAATAGGACTCAAACACAATCCATATAACTTTCCAATGCAGGACAAAACCTATCCAATATATAATTATGACTTTAATAATACTTCATAACCTAATAAACCTAATAGTATCCATAATAAGTCACAAATAAAATTGACCCTCTATCAAAAAGAAAAGATATGGTATAATTTCAAAGAGAATAAATAAATGAATCACTACCAGCAAACTTGCATCAGCCTCAAATCAACAGAATGAGATACTAACAAGCTTTAGTTGCTTGTTCACTATAAATCTTTGTTGACTAATTCCTAATTTCTAATTACGCTTCACTTTAAAACCTGAACCCTAGCCAGCAATTAACATATTTAAATGCTACTCAATAATTGAGAAAAGACCTTTTATCATTTAAGATACTAGAATACAATTGAAATTAGTATGACCAATCTAAACGATGATGGCTATAATGTTCTGTAGATAATTACTTTAAACTTTGGTACTCACCAAAACAAGTTACTATACTAATCAATTTGGAAACTTGGATCTATTATGGAAGATTACATGAATCAAGGTTTAGAATATTTTACCTCAAAAGCAAATTATTATGTTACTCCAATAAGAAAGCTCGTATTACTAATCCAACAAAACTATCAAACTTGGTATAATAAATTAAATATCCAATAACTGAGTAATTGAACCTATTAACGACTACGATTATTCCTAATATACCTTTCACAACTCAAGATACAGAACACTCTGGCTTGTTACATAAAATAGAAAGAGTGCATTAACAAAAATGATTAAGATGCTTGATGAGGAGGAAGATGGCACGATAATGAAGCAGCAAGCTGAGTGACTTCGACAATCCAATGCTCTGGAACTAGTGATGATCACCAAGAAAAATTTTATAGTATAAAGTAGATGATCTACAAAACTTGATAATTGACATATCACTTCTTGACTCTCTTTCAAGATGAAGACACAGCAAGATTCTGAAATTTTTTTAACATGAAATGACACCTTGTAAAAGGTTTCAGAGTAAAATAGATAGACTAGAGCTCCAAGATCTTCTTAGAGATGAGGAGTTAATGGCAGGAGAGAGATACTGAGTAAAATTTGATGTTACTCCAGGTTCTCAGATGTCAGAGAGAAGTAAGGTTTTGAAATCTATATTTGAAGAGGGCAAGGACTAATCCTGTAATCAACAAGCAGGTCAACAAAGGTGCTGAGGATAACAGTGAGATCAGAGTTATAATATGTACACTTGATGAGAGAGAAATGTCAAGAGGAGACGAAGTTGTCAATCAACTTTGAGGTAGGGAGAAGTTGATGAGAGGCCGAGTAAAACTTGGCATAAGTCTTAAGAGAACAGAGATAAAGGAGATACTCTTATTTAAAACAATGCACACTAAATGAATGAAAGATGTTAGCGGTACCTCAATTTGAGAAAAGAAAATAGGGATGAAAGCAAGACCAATCTCCCTCTTCCCTTTGGCGAAGGACCATACAAGATTGTGATTATCTTGTCAGGCTTCAAAAAACTTCATCATTTTCTATTTTTTAGTATTGTTGCAGTGAGGATAGATGGCCATGAGAGCCAAATCGCCAACACAAACCTAACAGTACGAAAAGGCCATAAGGGGAGAATTAGTGTGATACTTCCATTGGCATCAATGTTCACAAGGCATACGAGTTGATCTGTATGTCTGAAAGAATACAATCTTTAGCAGTGCTCTAAATGGCGACTGAGACAACCGCTTAGGTGGGAGGCAAACATCAACAGCACTGTATTTGCCTGAGGCGGTACTTTAGGCAGAAACTCACCTACTACCATCACTTGGAACCACTACCGCATCTGCCAATTTTTCTCCACCGCGACGCATCTGAACGTGTCTCCTGGCCGGATGACGAGTCCGGACTTGTCGCGCGAGCTCGAATGTGTCGTTCAAGTGCGGCGACTATCCATAAGCGTTGAACTCGTCGCCCGACCGAAAAAGAGTACAAGGATAAGTTACAAGTTAGGATTTAATTAAATAACTTTAAGTTAATAATTTTAATCAACTTCTAACTATGATTAGGATGCTTTAAATAGACTTAATTAAAACCTAATAAAATTATCCCATTAATTATATATATATATATAATATTTTTATTTTAAAATATTTAGATTAAATTTTTAATTAATATATTTTATTAAAAGTAAATATTATAAAAAATAATAATTATTTATAATATTATGTATAAAAAATAGTAAAAAATTCAACCACCTAGACGGTCGAAACAGTAGGTGATCATTGACCGCCCCACCACCACCTACTGTCATTTACAACACTGATCTTTAGATTAGGTTGCGAAAGAAAATATGGTCCTATTGTCTTTGGTCATGTTGGAGAAAATAAGATTTCATGAATGAGAAGCATGGTTTGCATTTCGATAGTGAGGAAATAGATGTTTCTATTAAACATAGGATTTCTTTGGAGGGCAATGCAATGATAAGTGACAGATAATCAATTCAATGCAGGGATAGGCTAGTGGTGGGTGCAGGGAGAGAAAGAAAAACTAAGAAAAGAAAAGAAACCCAGTAGGGAGAGAAAAAGTCATGGGGATGGAGGAAAATCAGACTTGATGGTAAAGAGCAAGAAGGGCTCACTTTCACATGACATTCGGGCCTTCCCTAAGGGAACCTAAGATAAAAACTCTAAGTCTAGGAAAGATACTGCACTGGTATCGGTTGAAAGAGAAAATATTGTATTGTTATTCCTATTCCAAGAAAACTTACGATATGCATAGAACTTTGGCGTAATACCTAACAACTATATATCCCGTGGGACTATACCTATGGCACCTATAATTGTAACTAATAGAACTTTTAACAATTGCAACATCTATCGATAAAACACAAAAAATAGGGATTTATTTACTGCTAAAGGAAAAAAAAACAGCTAGGCATGAAATTAAGTATAACCATACAATTTCTGTCTAATGATAAAACCTATATAACAAGAACACTGATTGATCAAAAGCATCCAACAAAGTTCATAGAGATGGAACCTATTTTACCTAGCCAATTATAAAATTGAAAGGACCTTAATGTGCTAACTAGTTCTATCACTGCATGAATAATCTAAATCACATAATTGTTCCCTTCAAATAACAAGGTAGTTTGCCTTTCACAAAATCTATTGAACAATAAATTGATAAGCCATGGGTATCATCAATGGTGCATTTAAATCAGCATTATCAAGTTTGTGCCAATAAAATTTTGCATTTTAAAGACATGAATAAAGTCAGGAAACAGAATCAGAACCTGTTGATTAATTGGAGCACCACCATAGGCAACAACAGCCCTCACGCCTGTTTGATAAGAAAACTTTCTTGCTTCCTCATGTATCTAGGAGAAACAATCATCAATTACTAAAGAAAATATGAAGTTAATCAATTAGGGGAAGAAATATCAGAAGAAAAAACTGCCAAGAAAAATATGATTTTAGTCTCAAGTGAACATACTTGGATAGAGAGCTCTCGAGTAGGTGATAAAATCAAAGCAACAGGAAACACTGTCCTCGAGCCTCTTTGCCTTTGTGAAGGTGGCCCTCTCATGATCCCACAGATGATTGGGAAGCAGAAAGCAGCTGTCTTCCCAGACCCAGTCTGAGCACAGGCCATCAGGTCCCTACCAGCGACAGATATTGGGATTGCATGACGCTGGACTGGGGTTGGCTTCACATACTTGCACCTCTTAATGTTCTGATTCAATCCCTCCCCCAAATCGATCTCTGCAAATGTGTTAACGGGTGGGGGCACATTCTCACCACTAGTCTCGACTGGAATGTCCTCGTAGGCATCAAAATTGATGCCAGTGTTCTCTTGAACATCAAAAATAGCTTTGCTGGTTTCTTCCTCATTCAAAAATGGGTTCACCTCCGACTCCCTGCGGTCCCAACCTCCGCCTCTGGTGTTCCAACCACCGCCACCACGGCCACCATCAAGACCAGACCTACCTAAATCACGGGAAGGAGTAGCACCCCAACGGCTTCCTGTAGATGCTTGCGGAGGATAAGCAGAAGGCAATCTAGCGGCAGAAGGGCCGTTACCGACCACAGGGGCCTCTGAAGCTTGCGGCCGGTTACGAAGATGAGGAGGAACGTAGGAGTTAGTTCGGCGAGGGGCAGTATCTGCTGCGCCCGCCGAGCTCTCGGCGTTCGCAACTGCATCAGCCCATGAAGCGCGCATGATTGAGAAGACAAACCAAACGAATAACTTGCACTATCAGATGACCAAGAGATCTAAGTAGAGCTACCGATCATCAACTACGAATTGTGTTTGCCTGCCAAAAAAAATATTAAAAATCGTACACCTTTCAGAGCATTGACGAAGATAACAAAGGAAGAAACAAAAAAGCAGATCTTTCGAAGAGGAAAAGAGGAACACGGACAACAAAATAGGAACTTTTTTGCTCTCCTCTCGGAAAAGGCGGTGGTAAGAATCGGGAGAGAGAGAGAGAGAGAGAGAGAGAGAGAGAGAGATACCTCGCTAGAAAACCGAGAGCGACAGAGAGAAAGAGGCCACAAGGGGCGAGATAGGAGCGACGGACCAGAAGAAAGAAACCCTAATTAGCGGATTGAGGGCGTATTCGCGCGCGTATGTTTTGGAGACGCAGGCAGGAGGGTTACGTTACATACAACCCGCGACAGACTGTATCAACGTAACATTAAATTACTTCTCTGCCCTCGTAACATTTCTTTTATTTTATTTATTATTTTGATAATCTAATTCTAAATTCAAATTATAATTTATGTACATTTAGAATTCGACAATATTAAATTACGTGTTTACCCTCGTAATATTTCTTTTATTTTTTTTATTTATTTTGATAATCTAAATATTCAAGCTCGGAGTAATTTAAAATATAATTTATACATATTTAAATTTCAATTTTTAAAATACTCATTTTTCTTATAATTCAATTTTTTATTTTTTTCTCTTGAGTGCTTTACTATTTGAAAAAAAAAAAAAATCATATGCTGACTTTGGATGCTAGGGATGATAATAGATTGAGTTCGAATTAGATTTCATATTCTCTATGCTATTAGATATTCATGTATATATTCATACCTATTAAAGGATAGTATATTAACACACATAGTTAGTGGATTTTAGGAAAAAAAATCTTTTATATTTTATATATAGATAGAGTAATTTTATCCTTGGCGACTTCTATGCGTGACATCTATGCGTTCGTATGTGTCACGCACAGATGTCGCTTAGGATATCAAATTTATTGTGGCAAAAAGATGAAACACTCGCCCCCAGCGCCCCCGTCGTACCCACCCAAGGTCATCACGAGGGAGGTAAATCACAGCATCCGAGTGAGCATGTGACGGATAGGGTGTAAACCTCGTTTATATTCCGTCACATCATTATCATATCAAAAGTTTAAAACCCCACTCATTTTAAAAACCTCTCTCCATTATCATAAACCTCTCTAATAACTTTTTATAACCCCACTATCAATGTATTTATTTTTATTTTTATTTTTCACTTATCTATATTTGTAATTTCATTTACTCTATATAAAATAATAATAAATATTTTAATTTAATTTATAATTTTATTAGTATTTAACATTTTTTACATTTATTTATTTATGTAAAAATAATAATTTGATATAAATAAATAAATAAATTATTGATCACGTAATAAAGAGAAGTGGTGCAAGATTAAGAGTTTCATGATGTATTACAAAATATTGTATGAAATAAAACATTAGATAATTAAGTGCTTCAAAATTAATAAATTACTTTTTATTTATCGCAGCCATAGTGTGTCCATATGTGCTCAACTAAGTCGGCTCGAAGCTCATTATGCACTAGATTATCACGTAGCTCGTAATTTTTCCTTATGTACTCTCAGAATTCTTCGGTCGAACTTTGATTTATCTGTGCAGGAGGATCATTACCATCTTTATCTGACCAATTTCCTATTGCATCCCCCTCGTCCTCAACTATCATGTTATGCAAAATTATACACGTAAGCATGATATCCTTCAAGTTACTCTTGTACCAAAATCGACAAGGACCTCTGACTATTGCCCAACGAGATTGGAGCACCCCAAATGTCCGCTCGACATCTTTTCTTGCAGCCTCCTGTCTTTCCTTGAACTTCTTTCTCTTGGGATCCAGGGGCAGGGAAAGCTCTTGACAAAAGTAGCCCATTGCGGATAGATCTTGTCTGTTAGATAATATCTTTTCATATATTATGTGTCATTTATTGTAAAATTAACCTCTGGTGCATTTTCTTGTAATACATTGTTGAATAAAGGTGATTTGTTAAGCACGTTGATATCATTTCGCAATTCTACGATCCCAAAAAAAACATGTCATATCCACAAGTCTGTTGATACAACTGCTTCAAGAACAATTGTTGAGACTCCATGATCGCCTCGAGTAAACTGACCTTTCCAATCAACCGGACAATTTTTCCATTCTCAATTCATACAATCAAGGCTACCTAACATACCAGGGAAACCGTTTCTCTGTTCATGCATTTCGAGCAAACGTTGAATGTCAGTAGCATTAGGTCTTCTCAAGTATCGTGTCCCAAATACGTCAATTACACATCGGCAGAAGTTGAACAAGCATTCGATGGAAGTTTTTTTAGCAACTCGTAGGTACTCATCATAATGGTCGGCAGGGGCTCCATACGCCAATTGACGGATAGCAGCTGTACATGTTTGAAATTGCGACAAACCTTTTTTCGAGTTGCATCGACCCTCAACTGGAAATATTCGGAATGATTTTGCACGGCTTCGACTATGCGAAGGAATAACTCTCTTCGCATGCGGAATCACCGCCGGAATACTTCACTATGAAATATCGGTGCATCAATGAAGTAATCATCAACAATACGAGCATATCCGGCTTCACGATCTCGATCCAAATACCTTCTTTTATGTCTTCCGCTGAAAGTACTTTGAGCTAACTCGAGTAGCATTTGTTGTTGTTCAAGTATCAACAACATCATTTCCTGATTTGTATCATCCATCAACTCTTCTTCAAAGAGTTCATTGATCCTATTGCTGCTGAAGTAATTTGGATCTTCAGACATATTGTAACATAGAATGAAAAAAAATGAAGGTAATAAAATTATTAGAGAGAAATGAGTACAATTGATAATAAAAGTGAGGGGTTGAAACATGTATTTAAAGGGTAAAAAATATAATAGCTATATAAAACACTAATCATTATTTTACTAATCGTTTGAAAATAATGGCTATATAATTAATTTCATGGGTCATGCAATAACAGATAATTTAAAAGTCAATTTAATGAAAACTAAATTACATAATTTGCTAAAATAACATTACATAAGATAATGCAATTAAAAAATAACATACAAAATAAAAATATAAGTCTACTCCAAACCCCATTTCTTTTTAATCATTTGACAAGCATGGCTATGTATACGAAGCTACTTCTCCGTCATTCCTACGATATCTTTCATAAGAATTTCATACTCACGTTGGAAGGCTTCCGATTTCTTATTTTCATTAGCAGTATCCAAAGTCTCTAACTTTCGCTGATTGTACTCTGTAAAATTTTTCAATGTTTTATCCATATTTTCTTTAAGATCTTCGAATATTGTAGATTTGGTTTTATCCTTCCTCTTAGATTCCTTTTGGCCATTTGGACGAGTGCGGGATTCATAGTCTTCTACATCAACACTCGTATTTGGATTAGAAGATGATGTGTATGCTCCTGATTCAGATGTCCTTGTCTTTTTTTCCATAATGATTGTCACTTGATTGTGGAGCGTACTTCTCGCATTCTCTAAGAATTCTCCACACATGTTCGTACTTGAAAGACTTGTTCTTTTTATTACTCATCCACTCTTTATGTGCCTTTGTTAGTATGTCATCGTCACTCCAACCGCTTGCACGGTTGCTATGCCACTTATTATAGATTCCACTAAATTCGCTCACCAACCTTTGGAAGTTAAAGAAATGTGATTTTACCTGCTTCAATTGTCTCTCCACAGTACTAGTAGACCGATATCCGTTGTACTCCTTTGTGATACATTTCCAAAAAGCTTCCTCCTTCTATGCATTGCCAATCACTGGATCGGTGCTTACAGAGATCCATGACCTTGCAAGCACCTTTTCCTCTTCTAGTGACCAAGTTATCTTCTTCTTCTTCGCATCATCGTCATAGCATGTCTGTGTATCCTTATCAATGGTAATGTTTTCTAGCCCAAAAGGCGATGACTGTGGCGGAAACAAAGACTCTGGTACAGAAGATGTTGCAGGATCCTTGTCGTTGCTGACCTTTCTTGATTCGTCTAAAGGGAACATGGCTGCATTTGGAGGATGAAATCCATAAGGAGAGGGCGACATGAAAAATTGATTGCCCGTCATTGAAATATATTCATGAGGATACATATAAAATTGAGCTCGAGGGACATTTTGAGGACGTTGTGGTACGTATGGAGTATTTGAGAAATTTTGAACGTATTGTGTAGGACGCTCTCTAATCCTCGCTCACCTCGCCCTGGCGTTCCTCGCTCACCGATCTCCGTCGTCTTTCATCGTTGTGTCGACGTTGTCTGTCGAGAGGCACCGACGTTGACCCATCGTCGCGACGCCGTCCCTACCGCCATCTTTCATCGCTGCCACCGCCATCTGTTGAGAGCCACCGACGTCATCCCATCGCCACGACGCCCTCCCCATTGTCGTCCCTCTCCACGATGATTAGCATGCAATAGTGCCCCATGTCGTTGAACGTTTACAAATCCATCCTAGTAACTGATGAGGCCAAAGTTATTCCTTAGACTTGGAAGAGTTTGTGATTCCTGAAGTCGACTCAAACTCAAGCACATGAAGGATAATTAAGTTCAAACTTTATGAATTTGCAATTATCATAGAGAACATTTTTGTAGAAACTGCAAATAGTTCAGAAGTCAAGATTACAATTTGACTCAAAAATTGAAAACCTAGCTACTAAAAACCATGTAGCACCATCGTGGAGTCCAATCTCATCATAAATAAGCATATGATTTATTTCACAATGTTAATAACATGACCACTTTCTAAACCAATCAGAATTTATTTACAAAGATATAATGCATCCATTCTACTTCCCATTGTCTATAGTTATCATTATAGTGTTAAAAGTTTTGTGATTGTTAGCCTATTTGATTTATTTCTTTAATGCTACATACACTAGAATCTTCATGATTTATAATTTCTCTCTCTTCTATTTGTTTCTTTGATGTTGAATGTAAACATTTCTCTTTGGCGATGACAACCACATGAGAATACAGTGATGTTAGATTACTAATCAATTTTTAACTATTCTACCAAATGATACACTTGTTATATGGTACTTATCAAACATTCACAATATAGCAACATTCTTTTTTTTTATGCCTATTTGATTTAAAATATTTTTGTGGCTATATGGTGATATGCAGAGAGCTTCACTTCATCTAAATCTAAAATTCCCTAACAATGGAAGAAAATGATTAGCTATACATTTCCCAAGTTACAGATGATCGAAAGCCAAAATATGGGATAGAATTCTCATCAATAGTGGAGGCATTTTCGTTCTATAACCAATATACACGAGAATCTGGATTTAGTGCAAGGATAAATAATAGTAAAAAAAGATGAAAAATGAACTTGTGGAAAATATTTGTATGCTTTAAAGAATGACATACAAATGATCAATGAAATAAACAGGTAAAAGGTGATCAACGGACAAGGGAAAGAGCACGTGACGAAGTTAGAACTGGTTGTAAGTCAAAGATTTCACTTGTCAAGAAACAAACTGGACCTAATTGGTATGTCACTAACTTCATGGAAGGTCATAATCATCCACTTTCGACTCCTTCAAATGTGCATTTGCTATGCTCACACCGTAATGTTTCAACAACAAAGAAAGCATTGACTCAATAATTTTCAAAGGCCAATGTGTCAGCTTGCCAATAAATGTAATTATTGGATATACAATATGGAGGGCCTAAGCTGGTAGGGTATCGATGCCGAAACACTAATCGAGTTATTTGCATTTGAGAAAGAGAAGAATTTAATTTTTTTTTTCTTTGATTATGAGATTGATTTAGATAATATATTTAGTAGGTATTTTTGAGTGGATCATGTATCAAGGATGACATACAATGTATTAGGTGATGTAGTTGTATTTGATACAATATATAACACCAACAAATATGGGTTGATTTTTGCACCATTTGTAAGAGTTAATCATCAACATCAGACAATTATTTTTGGTTGCGGCTTTATAAGTTATGAGAAAAATGAGTCTTTTGTTTGGATACTTAACAAGTTTATAGAAGTTATACCTAAAGGTGCACCAAATGTTATCATCACTTATCAAGATCTTGCTATGACGAACGTCAATGCCCAATTTTTCCCTCAAACAATTCAGCGATATTGTTTGTAGTACATACTAAATAAATTTTCAAATAAATTACATCCTTTAACTTTTCGTGACTATTATCAAAGCATAAAAAATGTCATTGGAAATTCTACCACACCTGATAAATTTGAGAATTTATGGAAAGAGGTTATCAAGTGTGCTAACTTGGAAAAAAATAATTGGTTATCTTTGATGTATGAATTGCGACACAAGTGGGTATCAGCATATTTTAGTCATATATTTTATACTGGAATGTCAAGTAGTTAGAGATCTGAAGGTTTACATGCATTTTTCAAGAGGTATGTTTCAAATAAGAACTCATTGATAAATTTTATCATCTGTTTCAATAATAGGGCACTGAGACACCAAAGACACAATGAGTTAGTTGCTGACCATATTTATATGAATGAACATCCTAGAATTAAGACAAAATAGCCAATAGAAACTCAAATGGTTAAGTTGTACATGAAAAAAAATGGATGGAGTTTCAAAGTGAAATAAGTGAGATCCATGATTATTATGTGCAACAAGCATCTATCGGAGTTTACTCAGTGGTTTATCATGTGATGAATTTTCAAAGTAGTTCTTCCTCCAAACCAAGGGTGAGCACATGACAATCAAAAGGACAACATATCTTATAGCTATAGGAAATTTGAGTTTGATGGCATTCCATGCAGACATATATTAGTCTTTTTTGTATCAACCGAGTGTTTCATTTGCCTGAAATGATGGACACGATATGCAAAGGTTGGAACAATACATGCTTTAGGGGAGCAAAATTTCATCGATGATCCAAAAAGGGTTTTGATGTCAAGATACTCAAGGTTATCATATAAAGCTTCAATATTAATTGATGATATATCTTTGACTGATGAAGGGACAAACTTCTCGGATGAACAATTCAATTATATCTATAGTAAAATTCAAGAGATGAATATTAGTAAAACATATGACAATAGAGGTCAAAGGAAGAAATTCATGGATGGTTCCCCTAATATTATTGATCTTTCTGTAGTAAGAACAAAAGGATGTGGGAAGAGATTGAAATCATCAAATGAGAAATCAACTTCAAAGCCCCGGTTATGTCGTGGATGTGGGCATTGAGGTGTGTCACATGACAAGCGCAATTATCTAATTTTATAGCAAGGGTATGTGTCGATTAATTTTGTATTTGTATCATAATTTTATTTGCAAATCAATTATTTTTATTAAATTTTATAAATATAACGATGTTTTGATTATCAAATCAACAATAGATAATCGTCATAATAGCGATGACGATACATATGGAGAAGAATTGACATCTATAACTGATACTATCAAAGTTTGATTTTATAAAATTATAGTGATTGATTGATTGCGATATTGAAATTAATAATTGCTTTTATTGTTGTGGGTTATAACAATATGCGCTAGGATAAAACTTTTGTAGATTCAATAACAAGTATGAGACTCACGATGGTATTCTTCTTTAATGCCTTGCTTGCTATATTCTCATTAGCCATTTGTTGTTGTGTGATCACTGTCACTCACTTGGTCTCACATTGATGCTAAGGAAAAAGACAAAGGGAGGAGTTGACTAAAAGCATCCTTCCCATTGTATAGATCAAAATTAAGCCATCTGTAGTAAATAAAACCCTAATTCCACTAATTGAACTTGCCAAGCCAACTATGGTCAATCAAGCTTAATTCCACCAATTGAGCTTATCTAAAATTCTATTGAACCTGTTTGGAGCCTTTAAACCAAATCAGTGCAATTCCAAGTAATCACTCAATTGAAGTTCTACTTTTCTTGATTAAAGATTTAGCTACAAAAATTATACCCTATATAAGCAAATATTGCAATGCTATATATTAAGTACACTAATGGTTGTTAGGCTTGAGATCCTACTTAGGAGTATCTTGCAATGTCAAGTGGTCCTGAAGTACATTTTTTAGCTATTACACTTATGTTAGCTTGATTTGTGCTTATGAATGCTCTTATTAACATTTGAGTGAACATTTGATCCCTGAAGTGCATTTGTTGGATTGCTTTTTTTTTTTTTGCATAGGCTAATTACAATAAAAATGTAATAGTTCCCGTTAATCTTACGCTTTAATTGCATATTAAAAGTACAAATCATTCAGATAACATCTTTCTATGTGAAGCATACAACCCATCAGTTTGAATGAAACTAATAATCACTTTGAAATTTTCTGGCATCTTAATTTCCCACATGTTTAGATCAGATGTTTGCCTCTCTTGTGCTTATGGTGCCCTGTATCTTTACTATGAAGAATGACCAGTTGAGTTGTAATTAACAATAATGGTCTATTACATGGCATGTATGAGAAGATGGGCACATGCATTTCTCCTTTACCCAAGCTGGAGGTACTAGAGCATACAACTGGTGGAAATCTTGTAAATTGGCCTAAGAGGAGCATCTGAAACTGAAGCACCTAAAGGTGGAGAAAATGACGATGTCTCAGATTTAGAGTTTGGAGAGATATTTGAGCAGACTGATGAAAAGATATAAGCTTCGTAGGTTTCATATTTGAACAAGCTGTTGATGTATTATTTTGTCTCATTGTTTAATTTTGGCGATGTAAACTTTTTATATACTTTATATCATTTTTGGTATCTTTAATTAAATGTTGCAATGATGAAGAAATTTTTTTCATGTGTTGGTATTTATCTCTACTGCTTTGATCACTTCGAACGACTTTGAAATTTAATTGTAAATTGACACCAACTTCTTGATCGCATCTCTTGGTTCCACTTTGATGTGAACTCCTATGCTTGGAAGTTGGAATTGCTATATTAAACTATTATGTAATAGTTGATAATATTTTAGGAAATTATATCATCCTCCTTTTTTTTTTTTAAAAAAAAATATATTTTAGGATTTTTTATTGTTAACGGGCGGTTGACCTAAGAATGTTATGTTGATAAATCGTCCACTACGAGTGCTTTCTGATTTACCCTTGTGGCTAATAGGAAACTTCCATAAGACTTCGTTCATCCATGATTAATTGGCTTAAACTGGATAATTAAGTTTGTCACCTAGGTGTTGGGATCGAAATGTAGCTAGAGGGGGGGGATTGAATAGCTCGTCGCGCTCTTCGTGCTCTTCGTTGCTTGTTTCTTCAATGATATGCAGCGAAAATATAAAGAAACAACACTCAACGCTAACACTAGGGATTTACTCGGTATCCACCTCAAGAAGAGGTGACTAATCCAAGGATCCACACACTCACGCACCCTCCATTATGTAAACACTCATTTTCAGTAACTACCGAAGGTGGAGAAGCCCTACAAGCTCACAGTACAAGAAGAAAGGGAAGGGAAATATAATACAAGCAAAATCTTACAAGATATGCACAAGAAAATCCTAACCCTAGCTTCTTCTTCTTGTTGAAACTCGCCTCTTGACTTGGACGTGCACCATCACTAGCCTCCAAGAACCTTCAAGATCTGGCGAAGAGAGCAGGAGAGGATCGAAGTGTCGCGTGGAGAAGAATCGAGGAAGTTCTGCTGTGGGAAACTCTCGCCAACAGCTATATCCTGCGCCAACAGTTAAATCCCAATCGATTAGATTACTCCCAATCGATCAGGGAGGCTTTGGATCAATCGGCCGATCAATCCAGAGTGCCTCTGTGCTCCTGGGAATTACCTGGATCGATCGGCTGATCGATCCAGGACTTATCGCGCAAAATCGTAGCTCCCAATCGATCGGCTGATCGATTGGGAGGCTTTCTGTTCGCGCGACACTTCTCCCCAATCGATCCACTGATCGATTGGGGGGAGGCTTGTCGCGGGGACTCACCCAATCGATCAGCCGATCGATTGGGCATGAGACAATCGATCGGCTGATCGATTCAGCTCCTATTTTTGCCCAAAAACAAGTCCAAAGTCCCCTACACCAACATCCGGTCAACCATGACCTGTTGGTTCATCATGCCTAGCATCCGGTCACCCTTGACCTGCTAGGACTCCCTCACCAAGTGTCCGGTCAATCCCCTTGATCCACTTAGACTTCCACCAGATGTCTGGTCAACCTTGATCCATCTGGATTTCTTTGTGCCAAGTATTCGGTCAATCACTTTGACCTACTTGGACTTCCCAGCACTAGATGTCCGATCAATCTTGATCCATCTGAATTTCCTGTGCCTGGCTTCACTCACTAGGACTTCCCTTCTGCCTAGCTTCACTCACTAGGTCTTTCACCTGACTTCACTCACCAGGACTTCTCATACTGCCTAGCTTCACTTACAAGGTCTTTCACCTGGCTTCACTCACCAGGATTTCCCATACTGCCTAGCTCCACTCACTAGGTCTTTCACCTGGCTTCACTTACCAGGATTTTCCATACTGCCTAGCTTCACTCACTAGGTCTTTCACCTGACTTCACTTACTAGGATTCTCAACTGCCCGACTTCACTCACCGAGACTTCCCTCAACTGCTTGGCTTCACTCACAGGACTTTCCAGTCAAGCATCCAGTCAATCCCTTTGACCTACTTGACTCTCCTTCACAATTTCCCCACATTAACAATCGCACCTGCAATCTCCATGTGTTGTCTACATGTATTGTCAAACATCGAAACTCAAACATCAAGACTCGAGTTTGACCCAATTCAAGCTCAGTCAACCAGGTCAACCTTGACTTAGGGAATATTGCACCAATAATCTCCCCTTTTTTGATGTTTGACAATACCTCCTTTAAATTAGGTTAATCCCATAGCCTCAACTTCCTTCATGTCAATGTATGAATGAGGGTTTCCTTCATTCTCTCCCTTTCCTTGAGGGCAAACTCCCTCTTTAGGTAATGAAGGCCTAACTTAACCCTACATTCTCCCCCTATTGGCACACATCAAAAACTCTCCCCCTGAAGAGTTACTCAACGTTGTTTACAACTTCACTCGTTATTCACAACATAATAATGAAGGTCCCATACCCTTCATTATTCTTAACGCTCATCATTGAGCATATACCACTTGGTATATTCACACACGATTCAAATGAAGGTCTCATACCCTTCATTGTCATCAAATGCTCATCTGTGAGCATACACCACTTGAATAATGAAGATATCTACTCTCCATTATATTCAAATGCCCAACCTTGAGCATTTTCACTTAAGAATGTTAACCACCTTCCAAGGTGTATAAAAAATAGATTTTCATGTCCTTAAAGAGTAACTCCCCCTAAAAACATGCACGTTACTTCTGTCATTGCACCAACAATGACTTGGAATCCCTAAACATATAGAAAACCCAAATTTAGAAGTTTTGAGGTTCAAAAATTTAATATTGAAACCAAACCTCAACCTAAACCTCTACTTAGTCTCCCTTAACTAATCCGTCCTTGTTTTTATCATGAAAACTCCCTCTAAATGTATACAAATGTATTTTGAGGGTTAGGAATGGTTTTATAGACTAAAAATGGTTCAAAATACTGAAAATAAGTTTTCCCAGCTAAAATCAGCATCCCCAATCAATTGGATTTGGGTCCCAATTGATTGAACCCTGCTGAATCGATCCACTGATCGATTCAAACTGCGTGGATCGATCGGCTGATCGATCCAGTGAGTTTCTGCTCGCGGGAGAACTCCTCTCAATCGATCGCCCGATCAATTGAGGCACTCCAATCGATCGGGTGATTGATTGGAGCTCTGAAAAACTGAAAATTTATTTCAGTGAATTTCAGAAACTCCCCTAAAATTCTACAAAAATTGAAAAATTATGAAAATTCATGTAGACATTCCTTATGGCATATACTATCAAGGAAAAATAGTTTTCTATGAAAATACTTCCTATTTTCAAAGATTGACATAAACTTCGAAACTTGTAAAAACGTTAGGGTTTTCTTCCAAGTTTGTGTTCAACTATTCAATGATGATTACTATCAAAAGATAGCCTTCATCAAGGTTTTCCTAAATATATTTAAAATCATTTTCAAAACCAATATTCAACCATGTTCTTTGGGCTCAATGTACATGACTTGGACATTGGTTTTCCCAATGATTGGAAGACACATAACTATGTGTTTTGATGAACTTAAAATTCAAAAGAATGCACTAAATCAACGTCTTGAGTTTTGTTTATCATCCTAACATCTCACTTGTATTCAATGTGTACTAAACCAGATACAAGTCACTTTATAGTTCTTTAGTGAGATGTAAACTTTGGTTTTGTCCTAATCTAGGGATTATGCATATCTATCTAGGCATTTTGAGGTTAGGAACATCCACCAAGGATGTTACTTGTTAATGAATGTCATTTGTCCTTAGTTTGCAAGGAATTAAAAATAATGCATGATGTGTTATGACATACATCAAAGATAACTAATTTTCAAAAGAAAATTTTCTATGACTACATGATGTATGTATGACATGACATGGTATTTTTATGTTTTTCATAATAAAACATGAGTGTGAAATATGATGTTATGACATATGATGGGAAAACAATGCATGGTAAATCAGCATAAATGAAATACCTAGATTTTCTATCTAAGTATCCTTAATCCTTAGCTAAATTAAAATTTAAAACTAGATTGTCCACTATTTCCCAAGAAAATGCCAAAATTCAATTTGACATTTCTTTGGACTTTCTTAATTTTGTGTCAATTTAAATTAAGTAAATTCCTCAAATTTTTAGCACAAATTACTCTTTTAAAGAGTAACAAATTAAATTAAGGCTTAATTTGCCTTTAATTCCTAAGAACATACCACAATCCCAACTTGGTAGTTCTTATGATATTCCTAACTATGCCAATTTAATTTTAAATCAAATTTCTCACATTATGGCACATCTTACCCTTTCCAAGAGTAACTTAGTTATCCATTTCATTTTCAAAGGTTAATAATAACCTTGAAAATGCTCTTTGAGTGTCAACTTCATCAAAGTTGGGTTAACTACCCTTTTAATTGGAGTTGACACTCTCTAACTCATCTAAGGAGTAGAGAAAATGCTCCTACGAACCCAAAACCTATTAGTGCTCCTTGGATGCTCTAGGTATTCACTAGGGATAACTTCCCTAGATACATTCCTAGTGACCTTGTTAGACTTCCTGGAAGCCTTAGTCACATTTCCTAGATCAATTCTAGGGATTTCCTCCCTTGTGATCTTCTTAGTGACTTTCTTGGATTTCTTAGAAGTCTTAGTCACGTTCGTTGCAAAAATACTCTTAGGAATAACCTCCCTAGTATTTTTGACTTGACCATTTGACCTAGGGTTGGTTCCATAATTATATGGAATCATGTGGTAATAAGGCACATCCTTTTTAATTTTAGGTTTGTATCCCAAACCCCTATGACCCGTGGATAACCCTTGTAGTGCTAAACCTAGGTTTTGCTCATTTTGCCCTCTTAGGATACTTTCCATCCTTTTTAGGATCATTTCCATTTTATCAAGTCTTGACCTCAAGACTTGATTTTCTTCCCATAAATCCCTAGATTTTGATTTTTCTTTAACTCCTTGAGCATTTTTATTTCTAGGCTTATAACTATGGTCCTTAGTGTTATTGCCTAACCTTTTACCTACCTTCTTAACCCTAGGTGTGGTAGTCTTAGCATAGAGAGTCATACATTTTTCTTTAATGCTATCATGCTCCCTATTTTTATGGTAAATAGCATTAAAATGATAAAAATTGGAATTAGCATGCTTTTTACCATTATTTAAAGGGGTAGGCTCAATAAATGATACATTTCGTTTTATCTTGGAGGCTCCCCCTTGAGTTGTGCTTCCTCCTTGAGCCTTGATCGCTTTCTTCCCCTTAGATTGACTTCTATAATGTCCTTTTTGGTTGCACAAGAAGCACACAATGTGCTCCTTGTTCTTCTTCGTTGTGGGAGCGGTCTCTTTAGGCTTCTCCTTGCCCTTTGGTGCCACTTGGCCCCTCTTCTTGGCCAATTTAGGGCACTTGCTCTTGTAGTGTCCATGTTCCCTACATTCAAAACATATGATATGATCTTTATTTTCAAATGAAATATTTATACCTTCATATGTAGGGATGACACTTGATCCTCTATTTGATGTTTCTTGATTTTTGAAGGATACATCATCTTTTTCTCCTTTTGACCCGGATGTAGAAGCTTCTCCTTCTTCTTGATCCGATGTCAACAAAAGTCGCTCCCCCTCAATCCTAGAGGTGGAGGCTTCTTCATCTTCCTCTTGTACATGAAACAAAGAGTATGCTCCCTCTTTGCCCTTTTCATTGTATTCCTTTGAAGATGAAGCTGCTTAGACCCCTTCTTCGGAAGTTGAGCATCTCTCAACTTCGGAATCCTCTTCCTCTTGATCTTGACCCACGAAGTTGCCCTCTTTGGATTCTTCTTGAGTTGGTACAGTGGAGGGGATCTCATGAATCGTTGTCAACTTGCTCCAAAGCTCCTTGGCATCTTTGAATTCTCCGATTTGAGCCAAAATATTTCTTGACAATAAATTGACCAATAGCTTGGTCACTTTGTCATTTGCCTCACTCCTTTGAATTTTCTCTTGGCTCCACTTGCTCCTCTTGAGAATTTTTCCCTTTGAAATTGTTGGAGATTCGAAGCCTTCCATAAGAGCAAACCATTGCTCTATCTCCACCATCAAGAAATTTTCGATCCTTGATCTCCAAAGATCAAAGCTCATCATTGTGAGTGGTGGAGGCACCCTTGTATCGAATCCAAGTCCGTCTTGGAATTCCATCTTGAAGTTGAGCCTTTTCGAATTCTTTAACTTGATGAATTTGCTTCAACTTCTTCACCCTCTAGCTTTGTTGCACCTTCTGGCGATGATTCCAGCGAAGAGCGGCCTTGCTCTGATATCACTTGTTGGGACCCAAAATGTCGCTAGAGGGGGGAGGGGGGTGAATAACTCGTCGCGCTCCTCGTGCTCTTCGTTGCTTGTTTCTTCAATGATATGCAGCGGAAATACAAAGAAACAATACTCAACGCTGACACTAGGGATTTACTTGGTATCCACCCGATGTGCGTAGATTTTATATACTTTTATGCATGTTTTGATGCACATTTACATACTTTGAGCTTGCTTGATCTATGCATTTTTATACTTCCAGCTTTTCTTTTAGCATATTTACTCTTTTTGTTCGGAGATCTGCTTTTTGTGCATTTTTTGTACACAGGAGTCGAATTTGGTGAAGATTCTACATTCTTGGACAAACTTATGAGCTAAGCATTGGAGAAAGCACTTGGCCGTGTGCTACACATGGCTCTACCTGGGTGGAGTGCTCTGGTCCTGTGGTCAACCAGGAGAAACAGACAAGGAACTTGGCCTGGCCGTGTGAACCTCACACGGCCTTGCCAAGTTTTGAAGCAAATCAAAGTTCAATCCTTACATGGTCGTGTGGATCTACATGGCCGTGTAAGGTTTCCAGAGACCAAGAAGGCCCTGGCCGTGTGCATCACACGACCGTGCAGGGTTCCCAACGCTTAAAAGTGTTCTGGCCGTGTGCACCACACAGCCGTGCCAGGTTTCTAGAAGCTGGGGCAGTCCAGGCCGTCTGGATCTACACGGGCGTGCTTGGAGGTCTTGATGGGAGTTGTCCACGACCATGTACACCACACGGCCGTGTATGGATGGCAGAGAAGGGAAAGGCTCTGGCCGTGTGAACCTCACACGGCCATGCCTCGGGGACGTGTGGCGCCTGAAAACCCCCCTCTATTTAAAGCCTCTTTGAAGATTTGAAAGGGATCTTCTCCCTTTTGGGAGAAAGCAAGATTTGGTGGATTCCTCCCATTCTTGGGAGGATTTTTGGGCGATCTAAAGGGAGATCTTGGTGAATTCGACTCCGAGAGCGAGGATTGGATCCGAAGATGGAGCTATATTGTAGATAAGTTTTCTTTCTCTCCTCTTCTTGGATTGGGATTGAAGAAATGCTTGTAATCTTCTTATCTTTGGTTTTCTTTCTTCGTTTTATGGAGTAGATCTTTTTGTTCTAAGATGGAGAGAGTATTTGTGAGATAAATTGATGTAAACTTTTGTGGATTTGCCATTTCTTTGTTTCTATGATGTTGCCTAGTTTGTATCGATTGGATCTTGAATGATTAATTGTGATTAGGGCTTAATTCTCATTCTTGATTGATTGTTTGGATATCTTATAGACTTTGTAGAGATTAACTCTCACTCGATTTTCCGAGGGATCTATGTGACAGGTGCAAGCCCGTGTAAGGACGTTTGAGGGATAGTCTTGAAGGGGAAATGAGAATATTCAAGAGGGTAGGATAGATTTTATGATTCAATCCTTGTATCTTTATGTGTTAAGAAGCTATGAACTTCTATGTTGATATCCGAGGGAAGCATAGTAATAGGTGCAATCCTGTGTAAGGACAGCGTAGGTTCATATCTAATTGATCACATTTAGGTACATTTTTCAGTCCTAAGCCAGTTATCTATTGCAAGAGAGAACCGACAACCTTCTACAAATATTAGAAAATTGAGAAATAAGAATTGGTAAATCATATACATTTAAGAGATCTTACAAAGAAACAAAAACTCCTAGAACCTCCCTTTATCATAACTCAAACCCCAAACTCTTGTTTGTTAATCTTTCATTTTAGATTTGTTTTTCATCCTTAGCATTTGAAACCAATTGATTAGTTGTTTAGCTAATTCGCTTTGAGATATTTCTAGTGCTTATTCCAGTCCCTGTGGATACGATAATCTTTTATATTACTTGTGACATTTCCGTACACTTGCGGAACGTAACATCACCTCAAGAAGAGGTGACTAATCCAAGGATCCACACACTCACGCACCCTCCATTATGTAAACACTCCTTTTCAGTAACTACCGAAGGTGAAGAAGCCCTACAAGCTCACAGTACAAGAAGAAAGGGAAGGGAAATATAATACAAGCAAAAGCTTATAAGATATGCACAAGAAAACTCTAACCCTAGCTTCTTCTTCATGTTGAAACTCGCCTCTTGACTTGGACGTGCACCAGCACTAGCCTCCAAGAACCTTCAAGATCTGGCGAAAAGAGCAGGAGAGGATCGCAGTGTCGCGTGGAGAAGAATCGAGGAAGTTCTGCTGTGGGAAACTCTCGCCAACAGCTATATCCTGCGCCAACGGTCAAATCCCAATCGATTGGATTGCTCCCAATCGGTCGGGGAGGCTTTGGATCGATTGATCGATCAATCTAGAGCGCCTCTGTGTTCCTAGGAATTGCCTGGATCGATCGGTTGATCGATCTAGGATTTATCGCGCAAAATCGCAGCTCCCAATCGATCGTTCGATCGATTGGAGGCTCCCAATCGATCAGCTGATCGATTGGGAGGCTTTCTGTTTGCGCGACACTTCTCCCCAATCGATCCACTGATCGATTGGGGGGAGGCTTGTCGCGGGGACTCACCCAATCGATCAGCATATCGATTGGGCATGAGCCAATCGATCGGCTGATCGATTCAGCTCTTATTTTTACCCAAAAATAAGTCCAAAGTCCCCTACACTAACATCCGGTCAACCATGACCTGTTGGTTCATCATGCCTAGCATCCGGTCACCCTTGACCTGCTAGGACTCCCTCACCAAGTGTCCGGTCAATCCCCTTGATCCACTTAGACTTCCATCAGATGTCTGGTCAACCTTGACCCATCTGGATTTCCTTATGCCAAGTATTCGGTCAATCACTTTGACCTACTTGGACTTCCCAGCACCAGATGTCCGATCAATCTTGATTCATCTGAATTTCCTGTGTCTGGCTTCACTCACTAGGACTTCCCTTCTGCCTAGCTTCACTCACTAGGTCTTTCACCTGGTTTCACTCACCGGGACTTCTCATACTGCCTAGCTTCACTCACAAGGTCTTTCACATGGCTTCACTCACCAAGATTTCCCATACTGCCTAGCTTCACTCACTAGGTCTTTCACCTGGCTTCACTTACCAGGATTTCCCATACTGCATAGCTTCACTCACTAGGTCTTTCACCTGGCTTCACTTACTAGGATTCTCAACTGCCCGACTTCACTCACCGAGACTTCCCTCAACTGCCTGGCTTCACTCACCAGGACTTTCCAGTCAAGCATCCAATCAATCCCTTTGACCTACTTGACTCTCCTTCACAATTTTCTGACATGAACAATCGCACCTGCAATCTCCATGTGTTGTCTACATGTATTGTCAAACATCAAAACCCAAACATCAAAACTCGAGCTTGACCCAATTCAAGCTCAGTCAACTAGGTTAACCTTGACTTAGGGAATATTGCACCAACACTAGGGACTCACAGTTCAATCCCTAGCTACGGTGCATTTGTAGGGATTTTTTTCTCCAAATGGGGCATTCAACTACGGGATGTTGGGTTTCTTGGTCGTTCACTGTGAGCGCTTTCCGATTTACCTGACAATTGGTGGAAAACTTCTATGTAACCGGATAGGATGCTTTCGGTATTACCTGCATTCTTTAGTTAAACCTTCTTTGTTGACATAATATGGCACCAACTCAAATGCACTAACCAAAAGATAATGAACTAATGCTCACTCGTCGATCGACACTGTTGATTAAGTAATCTCGCTGGAAGAGGAAGAAATGGTGGACTGGAGACCATGTCATGGTTGCATGAGGTAGAGAAAGAGCATCAGCAGATAAATATAGGGATGAACAATAGAAAATCTAGGAATCTTCATAAGATGTTAAGTATTATTTGTATCATTTTATCTAGCTGAAAATATATTAGTGAATTCAAGATAAATTAAGGTATGATAGTGGCAATCAGTTTGGTTTCACCTGTTTTTTATGTTCTAACTCCAACTAGGGATAAATATCGACTCTGATTTTCACTATCTTAATTGTTCGCTAACTCTTGCAGTCCCCAAATTAATATAACTGAAAATTGATTAGCAAATTCAAGGGAAAACATGAATTGAAACTAAAAATTTATTGAACTAAATTCGAATCTTACTGGGGAAATCAATTTAGTTTCACCCACATTTCATGTTCTAACTTCTACTCATTTATTCCCATATGCATACGACAGTTATAACACACAACTATTGTATTTACATCTCTTTAGTTTCTTGAGGAAGGATCATATACAGCAAGCATACATAAATTTCATTTGAATGATTCATAATATCAGCATCCACTACATTCTCAACCTACAATTTCATCATTCTTATTCCTTCGTAGTCAGCCTATTTGCTCATTGTAACCGAGTCTTGAATGCCAAGATCAACTGTGGGCAGTCATCGATGTTCTGAGTGGAAAAGCTTAAGCACTGCTTCAGCAAATCTTGAGAATCTGATAATGGAAGGGTAGATATTATTCTCAGAAATGCTTCTTCAAGTTCTTGGGATAATTAATTTTTGACCAGTTGGCATTGGAAAAACAATGTCCCGGCAGACGTTCAGACTAGGAGCTAACAACAAACAAGATTCATCCTTACCTGAGAAAAATAAGCTTTAAATCTACAAACTCTTACAACATCAAACTGAAAGCATATACATCTCACTGATTCAAACTTTGAAGCTTGTTATTTTCTTGCACCAGCATCGGTCACAGATTTATACAAGTGCTAAATCAATAAAACTATTGGAAATTATCAACATAAGGAAGGATGAAAGTCATTCTCTTGCTAAATATCAAATTAATAAAGCATTAAGAATCTGAATGGTAAATTCTGTGAGCATTATAAATTCTATGAGCATTGGGAACTTAGTTATCCTTCAGGCGCTTAAGTTTGAGTCTTATTCAGGAATCATTAACTCTTCCAAGTCGAAGGAATGGTTTTGGCCTCATCAGTTACTAGGGTAGCTTTTGTAAACGTTCAGTGACATGGGGCGCTATTGCACACTAATCATCGATTTCCAAATTTCAACCATTTAAATTTGAGAAAGTTAGAGAAACAAATTAGAGCTTGATCTCAGATAACAAATGTTGGACAAGATGAGAATACAGTCTTTGACATAGGGAGAAGTGGCATAGGTGATGAAAATCTCTAGCCTTCGTTTTACTCTTCGTTTGGATTGTTTCAGGAGAATGGCTAAGGGATGATTCAAGAAGGGAAACTTAATATGCAAATAGCAAAAATAGGGAGGGGTCTTACGGAGAGGGATGACGGTGGGGACGGTGGGGACGGCGTTGTGGCGACGAGTTGGCATCGGCGGCTCTCGACAGACAATGTCGGCACAACGATGAAAGACGGCGGAGATTGACAAGCAAGGAACACCGAGGCGAGGCGAGGAAGGATTGGAGAGCGAAGACAAGTTGTGGGAATGACGTCGTAGGAGAGGAGAGGAAATGTTAGGTTTTAGAGAATAAAAGGAAAAATCAATCGACATGATGAGAAAATTTTGGATTTTTAAAAATAAAAGAAAAAAAAATCCACGTAGAATACAAGGAAAAAAATATAAGAGTAGTTACATAATATTCTATATATATATTTCCTTTAACTCCTCTTTCATTTGTTGAATCTATTTTTCATCGAATTCAGAGGAAATTATCATCCTTACTGGGCGCTCCACATAGCCAACCCCATAGTCATTTGTAGAGGTAAATCAAGATACTAAGCAGGTCACCACATGAGAGGATATTTCTTCTGATTTCATCGGAAATTGATCCTTACTTGATTTGATAATTCTATCATGGGATGACCAACTGATTCAAATCTTAGGGGCTTAAGTGTTTTCCTATTATCCAGCATCCTCGAGGACTTCCTTTATTATTGGTGAGGGAGACCTTCAATCATGTTACAGTGCATTTGTATAGATTTTCCCTATAAATAGAGGGCATAACCATAGGATATTTGACTTTGGAACTATCTATTATGAGCACTTCCCAATTTACCTTAGAATGAAAATTTTCTATAAAATTGGACCGATTATCGAGTTTAATATTATCTAGTTCTATTCGTATTAATTCTAAGAGTCAATTATAAGATGATTAAGTTTATTGGGCTAATGAGTCCAATCTGAGTTAGACTCATTGGGTTGGATGGAGTATAATCTGAGTTAGACTCATTGAGTTGAACTTAATTGAATCCATTCATTGAAGAAGAAAAATGAGGATTAATTTGAATTAATCATGCATTGAAAGAGAAGACCAAAATGTAAAAAGACATTTTTGTATTCCTTCCATTAAAGAGTTTTAATGGATCATTAATCAAAGGAAGACTAAAAGCTAAAAAATCTTTGGTATTCCTTGGATAAGTACAAAAGATATTTTTTTATTCATTTTTGAGATTATACTTGGTTTTTGCTTGTCTTCTCTTTCTTCTTCTTCCTTGACCGAGATCCCTTTATTAGTTGCTAGCACAACCTTAGGTGGTCATTCTTCTCTAAGTTTGTGAGTTCGCAAGATGGACAAAACATGTTCATGTCAATACCATAGAGGCGTGAATACTTGATCGCGTTGAGATCTACATCTAAAAAAAATTGCTATTGGAACTTTTTGTTTATGCAAAAAGGTAGAACTCTCAAACTAATATATGATTTCCTTCGCATTAATTTTTTGGAAAAGATCTTATTGTTCGAATTGCAATACATCATATACAAACTAAAGGATGTATCTACAATAGGATCTAGCTTCTATCAATCTCTAAAGCACAATAAAAAAATGAGACAATAGCTCATGAATCACTGACCTGAATCTATTGTTATGCTATGACCTCTTACTTGTCGTCGTAGTATCCTACAAGCACAACGGATGCCTTCCACAGGATTGAGCCGACAAACACATTACTTCTCATGGGGGAGAAGAAGCTAGAAGAGGATAGCAAGGTTGAGCATGCCCTAATGAACCTTATCTCTTCCCTTTTATACTTGACCCAACCTAAGGGGACTATCCATCATAAAAGCTCATGTCTCATTAAGAACCCATCAATGTTAATGAATCGGGTTATTAAATCTACAAATTAAATTCACATCCATTTAATTCAAACCCTCTTTATATGTTTGAAGCATTAGATCACTTAATTGGATTTAGTTATTTTAATGACAGTTAGGTGTATGTGTGTCAATCAAGTGTGAGCCCAACCTTATGGAGATTAAGTCCACCCATGTGGGCTCAATTGGATCTAGTCCACCCATGTGGACTTAATCCTACAATCTCCAACTTGGGTTATACTTGGTTCCTTATACACCACACAACCCCTAAGTTGATCTCAACATGCCAAACTTTATGCGTTAAATACCCCTTTAAACAATCTCGTCCATTAAATCAATTAGTACAGGATGAAAGAAGTCATAGTTATTATAACTGTAACAAGATCCCAACAGTAATCATAGTACTAATATCATTAACGGCATAGATCAAATATGGATGTTTAGTACAAGAATGACACAAAATATGATCTACAAGTGCTCATTCTCAATAAGTCCTCTTTATGACCCAAATGGATCTAAATCATATTTACCAGAACCTTATGCTAAATTATAGTGGTAAATTATGATTCAACTTTATGACCCCAAATGGAGTCCATGTCATATTTACAACAACTAAATGCAAAACCGCAATAGTAAATATGACATCCACATGTCAAAGCAAGTCAAAATCATGCACACATATAAAAAAATTATAGTATATACAATGAGCAAAAATTATGTGTTCATGAACATAGAGCATCATACAAAATACAGATTTCTATACAATGGGTACTTCATCAAAGAAAGAACTCATATATTCAGCACATGTTGATGAAACACCTTAGGTGGCAACCCCTTGGTGAGTGGATCCGCTAACATGAAATCTGTCCTTATATGCTCTATCATTATTTGACCACTCTAAACTTTTCTTTAACCGCCAAAAACTTTATGTCGATGTGGTTAGATTTCGATGAACTACGGTTGTTCTTGGAATATAATTCTGCAGCTTTATTATCATAGTTGATCCTCAATGGTCTGTCGATGCCTCCAATGATCTGTAATCTTGTGATAAGATTCCACATTCATATCCCATGGTTGGAAGCTTCATAGCAGGCTATAAACTCTGCCTCCATAGTGAAAATGACTATTAGCGTCTATTTGACACTTTTCCATAATATAGCCCCTACCGCCAACATGAAGATATATCCTGAGGTGGACCTCCTGCTATCTAAGTATCCAGTAAAATCGGAGTTTGAATATCCAATAATATCCAGATGACTCGATCTCTGATAAGTGAGCATATAATCCTTCGTTCTTTGCAAATACCACATAACCCTTTGCTCTTTTCATCTTTTCAATGCGCTGGTCCAGGGTTACTCAAATATTTTCCCAACATCCCCACAATGTACATAAGATCCGGACGCGTGCATACCTAAGCATACATCAAACTCTCTATTGCTGATGTATAGGAGAATTATTGCATTTCCTTGATCTCAAGTTCATGACGTGGATATTGTTGCAAGCTAAGTTTATCACCCTTTTACCACCGGAGTGTCACCGGGAGCACAATTCTACATGTCATACCGAATGAGCACCTTTTCTATATAGGCCTTTTGTGATAGTCCAAGTGTGTACCTTGAACGATCACAAATAATCTGTATGCCTAAGACAAAAGATGTTTCATTGCAAATTCACCGGATAGAAATGACTTGGTTTCTAGCAGCATACTAATATCATTGCTTGCAAACAATATATCATCCACGTAAAGAACAAATATAATAAACTTGCTCCCACTGAACTTGATGTATAAACTTTGATCAACTGGATTCTCCTTGAAACCATATGAAGAAACCACTAGATCAAATTTTCAGTACTATTGATGAGATGTCTGCTTTAAACCATAAATGGACTTCCTTAGTTTACATACTAGGTGCTTTGAATCATGTGACTCAAAGTTCTCCGGTTACACCATGTATATAGTTTCTTCAATGTTTCCTTTGAGAAACACAGTTTTAACATCCATTTGGTGTAGCTCTAGGTCATAATTGTAGGACCGTTGGGCCGACTAGAAGGGGGGTTGAATAGCCCTAAAAAAATAAACAAAAAACCCTTCCCGACTTTTCAAACTAACACTTGTAAAATAATCAAAGCAGTAAATTAAAAACAGAAAAGAAAGAGGCACAATTATTTACTTGGTTACAACCGGGGAGGTTGTTAATCCAAGGAAAGGATGAAGCGCACTATCAATCTCCTTCAGGCGGAGAAGCCTCTTGCAGCGTTGAAGCACAAAAAGAAAGAAGCTAATCTAAACAATGGAAAGCGCACAAGCGTTGTTACAAATTCTGAACTGATTTTAAGCTTTTGGACCAAGGCTATATTTATAGTATTGGTCGGGGCGCCTGGAAGGGTTCCGGGCGCCTTGGGGGGGATAAATTTTATCCCCCAACGTCCAGATCGAGATTTGACTCGATCTGGTCAAAATTCAATCTCTGGGCGCCCGAAAGGGTTCTGAGTGCCCCGGCTGGTCCGGGCGCCCTGGACTGCTCCGGGCGCCCCGGGCTGGTCCGGGCGCCCCAGACAGTTCCAGGCGCCCCGGACCCTAAGTTAACTCCGGTTGACTTTTTTTCGCCTCGGCCTGGGTCTTCAACTCCGGTTCCTCTCGCTTGGGTGATCTCTGCCATCTAGAAAGGGGCTCACCCGAACCCAACTTCCGGTCTTCTCGAGCGGGCTTCCCTCTAGCTTTTCATCCCTCGGAATTGCCGCGTGTTTCCTTCTTGTCTGTTGGCATACTCATCCGCAGTCTTCGTCCCTCAGACGCACCGCGTGTCATCCTTCTCGCTAGCTGCGTCTCTTGCTCCCCAAGCAATCTTCCGCTCCGGCTTTTGTCCCTCAGAACCACCGTACACTCCCTTCTCGTCAGCCGGTGTACTCTTCCGCAGCACCTCTTCCCTCGGACTGCCGTCCTTCTAGGTAGCTGCGTCTTCCGCTCGACTACCTGTGCTCCTAAGCTCCTGTACACTTAGACACAAGGTTAGAAACAAACAGGACCTAACTTAACTTGTTGATCACACCAAAACAACCTTGGGGTTCCAACAATCACTACAACAAAAACCTTCATAGACATCGGTTTTCCACTGGTGTCTATTTCATTTTCGACCGATGTCTATGAAGCCGATGTTAAAAGTCTGCCATTTTAGACATCGGGTTAAAACCGGTGTAGTATCTCTTAACGACATCGGTCTTCGAATCGGTTATTAACCGATGTAGTATCACTTAACGACACCATTTTATCAACGGTGTAAAATCGATGTAATATTGTATGTTAATAACACCAGTTTTGGCAGCGGTAAATGACCGATGTAATATTAGTTAATAACACCGGTTTTGCAGCGGTGGAAAATCGATGTAATATGTATATTTTTAACAGCACCAATTTGATTTCCGAAACAATGAAAAACAGACAATAACAAAAAAAATACACAAATATTCACAAATTATACAAATATTCTTCATTCAATGATATCCATAAAATACACAAATATTCACAAATTATATAAATAATCTTCTTACAACAATATCCATAAAATTCCCAAACATTCTTTTTACATCAAAAGTTAGCTAATAGATATCAAAATCAAGGTAGAACATTCTTTTAACACATCAAGGTAGAACCGCACTTCAAATGTAATCTAGCATGCATTCAGCTCACTCGAACCGCACTTCATCAATTTCAACTCTGGAGTACTTGAGATTTGTAAACTGTAAAAACACATAAATAATATATTAGTAAACCAAGATCAAGAATCATAGTTGAAAAAGCAGTAAGAACACCAAGTAACAAGATGACTAATTGGAATGCTTAAAAAGAGAAACGTTCATCAATTATCTCAACCACATCATATAGTGATAGATCTATCATTCCTGGGAACTTAATATAATCCAAATCAAAAATTATTGCAATGAAATTTTCTCATAGTTGTAATTTAATTAATCAGTACTTATCTACGACTTACAGTATGTACAAGCAAAAGATACAAACAAAAACAAATTTCACCGAGTCTGAATATCTAAAACACTATAAAAAAGGTTATTTGTTGAAATATATGTAATTTATAACCTTAGTATTAAACACCAGTTCTTCACAAGTTGAATACTGAACAACTTGGCACTAAAAGATGCAACAAAGTTAACCTAGATCAAAACCATACTAAACACAATAAAAGGATGAGCAGATCAATCAAAAATCACTCCATTATCTTAGAAGCCCCACTAGAAGTGATGTAAAAGATCAAATTTCCCACAAATCAGACCAGATTGGACTCAGAAGATACTTATAAAGTAACAAACCAACATAACAAAAGGATGATCACCATTCCAAAACCATCTCATTACCTCAGAAGACATACTAGCAGTGATGTAAATAATCAAATGTCCCACAAAATATAGTTGATGACCAACATACAAAAGTAACTCATGTTCCAAGGCTTCCTTCTCTTTGAAACCTCTCGTTCTTGCTAGTATGTCTTGTTATTGCTTCTTGATGTTTTTTAATTTTTTTTTTCTGTTGGATGATGCTAGATTGGAAATTTGCAAATAAATGAATAATCACATAACAAAGTAATTTATTAGTTATCTAATTAAATGTACCTTTTTGGTACACTAGAGGAATTTCTTTGAGGTTTTTTCAAATGCCAATTTTTTTTAACTCCTGATAGCAAGACCTGTTTAGGCAAGTTTGTCTCTTTCTATGCTGACTAGAGGTTGTAGTTGCTTGCAAATGATTTTCCCATGGAGGGTTTCTCCTAGGTGTCACTGATTATAATTATTATAGAATGATTGAATGGTTTTTTATCTTTTGATGATTTGGATGTTTTTTATTAAGTTTGAGTTGGACAAATATTTCTTATTGTGTAGTTCAGCTTGGCTCAAATTTTGGGTTTTTTTTATTAAATTTGATTGGATTTATATATATTGTACTGATTAGATTTATATATATTGTACTAGATGGCAACAAGGAAAACAATATAATGATCCTCTATTGATGTATCATTCTAGAAGCATCAAATTTCAATCTAGAAAGAAGAGGACTATAAGAATGCCTAGAAAAAAAGTAAAAAAAAAACTGTTACGTTGAAGACCAATGAGATCAAAAGACCACATTCAGTGAAAAAAGAATTTTAAGGGGATCTTAGCCAAATTACTTACTCATTCTTTCCAGCTTCTCAATTTGCTCTCAAATAGTCTCAGGATCCTTTTTCAAGATGTTAACCTCATGGACCTTCTTCCTTTCTTTCTTGTTCTATCATAGAAAATATGTTAAGGTTAGAACAATAAATACAATCATAGGATTTAAAAGATAACTATTTATCACAGTCCACACTACTATAAAGTCAAATGAAACAAAATGACAAAGTCGAGAGAGGACTCAACCACAGAGAAATCACATATATAGACATGTACATATAAATCTACATGCATACTAAGTAGGAATAACCATGTAAAACAAGATATTAAACTCATTTGATAAAGTTATAATATTAATTAACAGAAATTTGAGCCTTAGAACAAAACACGATGAGAAATAACTAACATGATTATTTGTGATGGTTTAATGTCAGGGCAAAAAACTAGTACTTAAAACAATAAATAAAAACATATCATCAGATAATTTTTAGTTTTCCTTTCTAAAATCTTTTATGATATTTCTCTTATAATCAATATTTATCCCATGCACCTAAATGACTATGAAATTTCAAACAGCAGACTGCCATCACTTTTTCCTATTTTATCTATTGGTTAACATGCACGAATCATATTCGATATCACAGAGGTAAACGATATAACTAGCCTGTCTCTGCAATGCAATTAATGGCTGACAATGCAAGTGGTGTTCGCCATCAAGCACCGTCATCATGAATTATCTCATAACCAATCAGAACTAAGTAAGCAACTAAGACATTCTTCTAGAATCTAGACTAAGTGAATTGCCAGTTCGCCACCTATTTGCTTCATGCAAATCCCGTCTTTTGGTTTGTATCTTTCATGTGAATTTTGATAACCTTGTTAATCCTCTTAAAGAATAACACAATGACTGCAAACCAAACCTAGACTACAAAGTACAAGCAATAATAATGATCCAAAGTTTGAATGCTTATAAGTGAGAGGAAAATAACATCGATACTACCCAGGGAAAAGATGGCATCAACAACCCAACAGCTTCATATGATTCCTCTTAATTATGATTCCTTTGTCCATAACATCCTAACCAGGATTGCAAAGTCACTGCATGATGCTAACTAAAATGAACATGACCCATGCCTATATTGGCTCTGCAGATATTCTCTCTATATATCTATAGTTCAGAAACCAGTTTTCAAGGCAAGGAAAGATAGATGTACTGGTTATCACTGAATTTTCTGGAAATCAACTAATTATGCTATAGTGTTCAGTATATCTATATTCTCTTACCTTGACAATGCTGAAACATATATAAGCCCTTTCTTATAAGCAATAGGAAGGAAAAATTCACCTTCACTCTGTGTCACACATGAAGGTTAGCTCCTCAGAACTGCCAAAAAGAATGAAGATATGAGAAATTTTACACTAACAATGCAAAAAGGGAAAACATCTATAGTTTAGTTCCTCATTGTCCAAATGGCTTTGTATGGTGGAAGTTGTTGCCAAGGTCCTACTTTTGCTTCATTGGGGCTTGCTTCCCCGTACAATATCAAAGAATAAGAGGCTTTGGAAATTAGTCTATTACAAGAATGAATTAGATTCATATGGTGATTCATGTATCTATGGCTCTGTTGTTGTTGCTTTCTGAACTAAAACTTGCTGATTCCTTGACTCAGTGGAGCAGCTCGGAAAATCCCTATAAAAGTTTTAATAGATCTATAATAACACTAATGAAAAGAAAAACACTTCATAAGAAACAAGATCTATGGAAGAGATTCTCTTTGACCAATTTCAGGACTATACTTCAATATTTCCTTGAATTATACTAAATGACAAAAAGAACATTGAAAAAACTACTAGGGTTATCTATTTCTCTCTTCTTCTTTTTTTGTTTTGTTAGCAAGATTTAGTTCAAAGTTAGACCGACGGAGTCTGTAATTCTCATACTACTAAAGATATCGTTCCACTTGTTCACAAGAACATTGAATCAATGAAGTCCAGCTGGATTCTTTTTAGTTTCTCTATCAAGCAAGGATAAAATAAGCCCTTTTAAATTCTCCCTGCAACCTTTGCTACTTGGAAAGTCTCTCTGACTCATGGACTAAAGTAAATCGATTGTAAACGCAGAAACTACACAGTGGCATTACCTCGAACGCTGAACGGACAACCTTCTTGGCGCGCTGAAACAGAGAGAGATTCCCTCTGCAAGAGTGTATGTGCTGGAACTGGTCAATGCTGAGCTTGTGAGTGACCTAGCCGAACTGGATGTAGACGAAATCGGAGTAGGGGAGGTCGACCTTGATGTAGCTGACGCCGTACCAGATGAGATAGCTCCGGATCTGGACACCCTCGAGGTTGGAGACGGAGCCGCAGCCGAGGAAGCCAGACACGCGCGGGGCGTAGTAGACGACATACTCGAAGTCGACGTAGCACTCTCCGTAGAGATCGATGATGAAGTAGTCGTTGGAAGCGACGGAGAAAGACTTGACGGTGTCGGGGAGGATGCCGGGAGGGAGGTTGTACTCCTGGAGGATGTCGTAGACAGTGGAGCTGTTGGACGGCAAGGCCGACGATTGGGCAGTCACCGCCGCGGAGAGGGAGGAAGGGAAGAAGAGAGAAAGGAGGAGGAGGAGGGAGGAGGACATGGCGATCGGGAAGGAGAAACCCGACAGATTTGGGAAGGCCAGAACAAAAACGGTCTGTTTTCAGGGAAACCCGACGGATTTGGGACAAAAAAACAAGTGTTGTGGAAAAAAACATACCAAAATGCGAAGAAGGCTTCCTCTTCTCACCCAAAGGAGGAGTTGGAGGAGATGCAGTGTGATTGGACGGAGAAGCAAGGGCATGATCCTGATCGGGAGAGGAAGGGGCGTAAGGGGAAGAGGGAGATGAGGTTGAGAGAGATGGTCGGAGGTTTAGGTTTAGGTTTAGACTGAGAGAGATGGTAAGATGAAGGGGCGGGATATAGGTTTAGGTTTGGAGGGAACTTCATAGTGTTGCAAATTTTGGAAAGTGGGAAAATTAAAATATTTTATTTTAGTTTATTAACATCGGATTTTAAAAACCGCTGTTAAAATCGATGTCTATTAACGAAAAAAAAGGCGCTCATAGACATCGCCTAAAAAACCGATGTCTATGAGAGAAAATATGCGCTCATAGACACCGGTTTTTGGAAAAATCGGTGTAAAATACTCAAAGACATCGGTTTTTGCTTAAAATCGTTATTGTTCCACCGATGCCTATGAGGGTTTTTGTTGTAGTGAATTTCCCCCTTTTTGGTGCGAGCAACCCAAGTTAAGGTAAGGTAAAAATAGACATGAAATAAACTTAACTAAATTTGCATTTAAGTGCAAAACATAAAGCAAGTTAAATTTTGGTCTACCTCCCCCTAGACTTATACTAATCCTTCTCCCCCCTTTGATCACAAAAAAATAGGGGTTCAAGAAAAAAATCTAAGGGTTAAAGACTTAGAAAATTTTGAGATCCTTAAAAATTTACAATAATTTTCACATAAACAGTCTCAAAAAAAATAATAATAAAATTTCTAAGTGAAATTATAAGAAAAAAAATTCTAACTTAAACAGTTTTGCAAAAACATTTTTTTAAAAAAAAAATATTTTTGACAAGAGATTTTCTTAAATCTTTGAAAAATTTTCTAAGTAATTAAATTTCTAAGTCAATATCAAAAAGTATTATTCTAAGTATAAAAATATTTTGAGAGAAAAAAATGTTTGAAAAACTTTGAAAGCATTAATTAATTCTAATTTTAATGCTTTGACAGAAAAATAATTAAATATTTATTTCAATATTTTGGCTTCCAGGTCGTGGCGAGGCACTAGACCTTCTTGGTTATTGGAGCAACAACTACTTCCTTAGACAAAGCTTCATAGAGAAATTCATTGTTTAATTTTATCACTGGAAAGCGCTAATTTTAATTTTAAAATTTAGACTAAGCAAGATTTAGGAACCCAATAAAGATTCTAGCCTACTGGATTAACTAACAAGTTTTTAGGGACATACTTTCTTGAAATGTTCCTAATTTATCCCGGGTGATATCTAAAGTACCAATTTAAATTATTAGATCTTCTAAAATTGGTTTTAGATGAACATGCATAATTTTTCAAGTTATCTATCTGAAGTTTCAAATTTTGATTTTCTAATTTCAATTTTTCACTTTCCAATTTTGATTTGTCTAATTCTTCTAAGGGACACGATTTAGCCAAAATTATTTTTAAATTTTTTATTTCCATTTCTAATTTACAGCAGTCTTTAGTTAATAACTTAATGAACTTAAAAAGTTTATCGAGAGGAAGAGAACGTACCTGACTTACCTTGTCGAGTTTGTTGTCCGTGTCTCCCCCTGAACTGCTGCTTTTTTCTGACGAAGCTCCCCCTTCATCGATGCTCTCGATGCTCATCTCGGAAGAGCTTGAATCGCAGTCGTCGTCTTGATGACTCGCCATCAGTGCGAGTCCGGAGAATGCTTCGACTTTCGATTCGGACGACGTATCATCCCACGTCGCCTTTAGGGCCTTTCGCTTTTGGATAGGCTTCTTACCCTTCTCCTTGTCCTTGATCTTTAGCTTGGGGCAGTTGTCCTTGACGTGCCCTTCTTCGTCACAGTGGTAGTAGCGGATCGTCCTTTTCTTCTTCCCCTGCGGATGGTTAGTAGATATGGATTTACAAAGTTTCTTGAATCTTCTTACCATCATTACCATTTCCTCATCACCGAGAGAAGATTCTGACTCTGGTTCATCTCTCGAAGCTTTGAGGGCGACGTTGTTCTTGGGCTCCTTCATTCCTGCACATCTTGACTCATGCACTTCAAATGTTGAAAAGAAATCTTCTAACGAAATTTTTTCTAAATCCTTAGAAATGTAAAAAGCATCTACTAATGATTCCTATTTGGTATTTCTAGGAAATGAATTCAGTGCGTACCTGAGCGAATCTTGATTACTTACCTTTTCTCCGAGATTCGAAAGTCCGGTAATGATTTCTTTTATTCTCGAGTGCAGATGCGCAACTGTCTCGTCTTCCCCAAGTCGCAGGCTGGTGAGCTGATTGCGAAGCAGATCTCTTCTGGCGAGCTTGGCTTTGGACATCCCTTCGTGCAGCTCGAGGAACTTCTCCCAAAGTTCCTTTGCCGAGTTGTAGTGCCCGATCCTGTTGAGTTCTTGAGGTGGAAGAATGTTCAGCAGATGGTATTCTACTTTGTCGTTCGCCACGTATTCAGCCTGCTCCTTTTTCGTCCATTGACATTTTCCCTTACCTTCTGGAGCTACAAAACCAGATTCCATTGTTAAAACTAATTCGAAATCTGTTGTAAAAAATACCTGCATCAATTTCTTCCAGGTGGCGAAGTCCCCTTTGTATTTCGGCGGGTGGATGCTTGGTCTCACCATCTCGTTGCTTCGTCGGCAGTTAGTCCTCCTGAAGCGCCTTGGCTCTGATACCACTTGTAGGACCGTTGGACCGGCTAGAAGGGGGGGGGTTGAATAGCCCTAAAAAAAATAAACAAAAAACCCTTCCTAACTTTTCAAACTAACACTTGTAAAATAATCAAAGCAGTAAATTAAAAGCAGAAAAGAAAGAGGCACAATTGTTTACTTGGTTACAACCGAGGAGGTTGTCAATCCAAGGAAAGGATGAAGCGCACTATCAATCTCCTTCAAGCGGAGAAGCCTCTTACAGCATTGAAGCACAAAAAGAAAGAAGCTAATCTAAACAGTGGAAAACGCACAAGCGTTGTTATAATTTCTGAACTGATTTTAAGCTTCTGGACCAAGGCTATATTTATAGCCTTGGTCGGGGCGCCTGGAAGGGTGCCGGCCGCCCTGGGGGATAAATTTTATCCCCCAACGTTCAGATCGAGATTTGACTCGATCTGGTCAAAATTCAATCTCCGGGCACCCGGAAGGGTTCCGGGCGCCCCGGGCTGGTCTGGGTGCCCCGGATAGTTTCGGGCGCCCCGGATAGTTTCGGGTGCCCCGGACCCTAAGTCAACTCCGGTTGACTTTTTTTCGCCTCGGTCCGGGTATTCAACTCCGGTTCCGCTCGCTTGGGTGATTTCTGTCATCCGGAAAAGGGCTCACCCGAACCCAACTACCGGTCTTCTCGAGTGGGCTTCCCTCTGGCTTCTCGTCCCTCGGAATCGTCGCGTGTTTCCTTCTCGTCCGCCGGTGTACTCATCCGCAGTCTTCGTCCCTTAGACGCACCGCGTGTCGTCCTTCTCGCTAGCTGCATCTCTTGCTCCCCAAGCAATCTTCCACTCCGGCTTTCATCCCTCGGAACCACTGCACGCTTCATTCTTGTCCGCCGGTGTACTCTTCCACAGCACCTCGTCCCTCAGACTGCCGTCCTTCTCGCTAGCTGAGTCTTCCGCTCGACTACCTGTGCTCTTAAGCTCCTGCACACTTAGACACAAGGTTAGAAACAAACAGGACCTAACTTAACTTGTTGATCACACCAAAACAACCTTGGGGTTTCAACAATAATGAGCTACAAGTGTCATGATTATCCTAAGAGAGTCCTTCGTCAAAATCGGTAAAAAAGTTTCCTTGTAATCAATGTCCTCCTTTTGAGCGAATCCCTTGGCGACTAGGCGTGCTTTATACTTTTTGACATTGTCATGTGAATCCCGTTTGATTTTAAATATCTATTTACAACTAACGAATTTCACACCTTCAGGCAATTCTATAAGTTTTCAAACGTAGTTGTTCGCCAAAGACTTCATCTCTTCCTTTTTGGCATTAATCCATTTTTCCGGATGAGGGCATTGTTTGACTTCTTAGAAAGATGAGGGATCATCTTCCAATCCAATGTCAAATTAATGCTCTTAGAGATAAACATAATCATGAGACATCGTGAATCTCCTGTCTCTAATGGATCTTCTTAGTGACACTTGATCTTGAGGTGGGTTGAGTCATTGTCAACAATATAAGAGAATACCTCTATTTGAGATTACGCACCTTCAAAGTAAATTGGAGGTGACATGGAAATATCATAATCAACTACCCCTTCAGGTTTTGCAGCTTCAACCATATGTGGAACGATAACCATTTTACTACTCACTACATCAGTAGTTACCAAATTAGGATCGCTAATGTTCTCCTCAAATGATATTTCCCTTGATTTATCACTCTCACTATCCTCAATGAATTTGACATGACTAGTCTCGAAAAAGGATCTACTCAAGGGGTTATAGAACTTGAAACCTCTTAAGTTTTTAGAGTATCTTACAAAATAACAACTAACAATTCTTGAGTCCAATTTCCTTTCGTTAGGCTTATAGGGATTAGCTTCAGCTAGATAACCCCAGACATGTAGATACCTAAGACTAGGTGCTCTACCTGTCCACAACTCGTATAGGGTTTTTGTTATTGCTTTACTAGGAACTCTATTGAGTAGATAAACTATAGTCTTGAGTGTTTCACCCTACAAAGACTCTGGTAGAGAAGAAAATGTAATCATACTTCTCACCATGTCCTTGAGGGTTTAGTTTCGTCGCTCTGCTACACCATTTTACTAAGGTGTCCCAAGCATAGTGTATTGTGCCACGCTATCGCACTCAAAAAGATAATCTGCAAATGAGTCAGGACGTTGTTTACCTGATCCATCAGACCTACCATAGTATTCATCATCACAGTTTGATCTTACTACCTTAATCTTCTTACCAAGTTAATTTTCAACTTTGGCTTTGAAGGTTTTGAACATATCTAGGGATTGTAATTTCTCATAAATAAGGTACAAGTATCCATATTGGGAATAATCATCTATAAAGCTTATAAAGTATGATTGACCATTTCAAGAAGCCTTAGGGAATGGTCCATATATATCCATATGTATAAGCTCTAAGACTCCATTACTCCGCCTTGAACCCTTATTACTTTTGTTAGTTGTTTTTCCCTTGATATACTTAATGCAGATTTCAAAATTTGGCATATTAAGGGAATTGAGAATTCCTAATGACATTAACCTTTCCAGGCGTTGTTTAGAGATAATTCTTATTTGTCATACTACGCTTCACACCTATACTATACATCACAAAATTATCCGTATGAGTTTCAATGTCCAATCTATACAGCTTGTCAATCAAGGAACCAATACCACACAAGATAGAATTTTGAAAAATACTAAATTTTCCATTTCAAAATAAACAAGTGCATCCAGATTTGTCCAAACATGAAATAGAAATTAAGTTCTATTTAAAAGACGACACTACAAAAGTATTTTCCAAATTCAAAAGTACATTGTTTCCCAAACAAACTCTAAAGACACTTATTGCCTCAACTTTTGCCTTGTTGCCCGTTCCAGTATAGATGAATCTTTCAGCATCAGTTGACATTCGGCTCGTGAGACAACCCTACATAGTTACACTTATGTGAGTAGTTGCATCAGTATCTATCCATCAAGTGTTATTAGGTACAATAGCTAGGTTGACTTTGGAACTAACAAAGTTGAAAAGTATACTTTTTTTAGCACATTAATTGGCATATCTAGGGCATTGCTTCTTCATATGACCTTTCTTTTTACAAAAGAAACAAGGTGAGTCTGAATTTTGTTGCTTTTGCACTTTATGCCTTGAAGCCCCAGTCACTGCAAGTTGTTTACCCTTACTTTTACCATTACCCTTCTTCTTTTTCTTGTTTGAATATTGAAATGAGGATGCATAGTGAGCACTTTGAGATGTGTCACCTCTTAATCTCTTTTCTTCCTGTACACACTAAGCTATGAGCTCATTTAGTGCTCATTTCTCCTTTTGAGTATTTTAACTAATCTTAAAAAGAGTGAACTGTGTAGGCAAAGAGATCAAGATGAGGTTCATAAGGACACTTTCAAATATGTCTAACTTTAATGCATTAAGCCTTGTAACCAGGTTAGACATCTCCATGATGTACTGCATAATGTTACCCTTCCATGTGTACCGTTTGAACACTAACTTTGTGAGAAGCGTAGTAGTCTCGACCTTTTCGTTCTAGGCGAATCAGTCCGTTGATTCCTTAAGGAAGGTTTTAGCATCCTCTTTCTCAGTTATCAAACCTCTTAGTGATTCTGGTATTAACATTCTCATGATCATCAGACTCATGCGATTAGAGTACAGCTTGCATATGGAATATCCTTTGTCATCCATGGCACAAAGCGCTACAAAGGAATGTGAGACCGTTGGATTGAGAGACCCTTAATATGCTTAACTGGCAAATTGGCTGAGCCCCTTCCGTAGTCCGATTGGTTGTCGCTCACAGGAATGACCAAATCAAATTTGAGGAATGTTGTGAGAGACTCGTCCTTCACTTAATTGCTTCGATTGGACCAAGTGTCTAGTATGTCTGGTTAGACGATAAGTCTGATTGGCTTAATTACTTAGTCAGAATAGATGATCACGTTATCCCCAAGTGATGAAGAAGGAATCAACTTGGTCGGGCGAAGGAATCGACAATGCTATCCCCGAGTGTTGACCCTTTTTTGACTTTGACCGCCATATCAACTGGCCTTTTAGACTTTGACCAGACTTAGGGACCCCACCTTATTTACCGCATCACCTTGAATTAGGCATTGTGAGTTTTTAAAATTTATATAACCTTACTTAAATTTAACACAAACTTATTATTATACTTATGCTTGCCATATTCACTCAATGACAACTTCAATATGATTTTGGGACTCCTTAACTTTGACCCTATTAAAAACTCCAAATTCTAAATATTATATGGTTGTCAATGACTTTGATCTAAATTTACTGATGGATTTAGTGATATCAAATTCAATCCAAACTAAAATTAATATAATCTTGAGACTCTTGAGCGTATCATCATGCATTCTAACTTTAGTTCTATACTTTATATTACATGCTATGAGCTTTTGAAAAGGAAAAAAAATCAATATCGTATAATTTTATCAAAAAAAGCCTAATGGTTTTAGATTTATCATATTTACTCAAGACGATACGTAAGTATTCCTCGGGCTTTCGCGACTCTAACCATATTTAATTTTTTTTCCCAATTTAACTCCAACACAATCATCAATAATTTTAACTAATCCACTTAAAATTATCAGATTCAATTCAAATAAGGAATAATTTATTCTTGGAACTCTTCTTAGTGTAATCGTATCCTTCCATCTTTGTTTCACATCCTATTTAATCTGTTGTGAAATTTTTTTTTCAAAGGAGATAAATAATAGTTTTAAAATCCTATAAAATGTGTGTTTTGGTTGCTCGGGTAGATCATAGGAGGGATATTTTAGAAAAATAGTTAGCTATTTGGTAAATTAAAAGAATGATATAATAAATTTTACAACAACAATTGATATATCTATGTATAAGAATAAGATATACTTCCCTACTTTTTCATTAGGATAGTAAATGAACTAAATATTTATAAACAAGTTTAATATTTAATTTGGTAAGAACTTATTTATTTTCGTTCAAAGATCAATTAAATTAATAGGGTATTTCTAAAAAATAAATAAATGAATAAGGTTGAACAACTCATTTAACTAAACAAACAAATGTGAATACATATGTGTTCAATGTTTGTGAATAATATTTGTGAATATGTATCAACTTATTAAATAAATAAATTTATATTATCAAACTCAATAATTAATCAAACAAATTTAATATGTAAAAATTTCAAACAATTAAATAAACTTGAATTTAGAATTGAATTACATCTAAACAAACTAAGTTCAAGCTAAACTCAAACCATGCTCAAACTCAAAAAAAAGAAATCAAGTCAAATTTGAATAATTATTTTAATGACTTGATTTATTTTATGTTTGACTCAACTTAATTTGATTGTCTTATCAAATAAGCTTGAATATCATATAATTTGATTCGACTTAGCTTATTTACCATCCTACTCCCCGTGCACGATTTCATCAGCTGGTGTCTCAATCACTTTTGGATGCCCATAGTCTCTTTAAAATAAGTATACTAAAATATATTTTAAATAAAAATATAATTAGTGGAACTCACTTGTCAAGCAAAGAATGATAATTTTATAGGGCATTTTAACATGTAAACATGACAATCGAGTCTAGAGGTGTAAACTAATCATGTCAAGCCGGATTCAGTCATGCTCAAACTTTTTTATTTACCTATCAAATTTATTTATTAAGAATCTGATTGAGTTAATAGTATTGTTGTTCTTATAAATAAATAGGCTAAATATTTATCTAATGTATGAAATTTATATAATAATTATTATATATTTTAAAATATTATAAATAATCCATTTTTTATTTGATGTATTTAATAAATAATAATAATTTTATAATTAAAATTAAATAATTTAATAAACAAGTTTATTCATAAATTGATTATATTTTTTTTATAAATATTACCAAATTAAATTTATTATTTATATATATATATATATATATTATATTTAATTTTAAATATTTTATGATTAAATGTATGCAATCCAAAAAGGTTAAAACTAAGGGAGCAGTTATCCACGCCCCATGGATTACTAAACACACCCCATTTTCTAAATACACTCATCAAAAAAATATTTTATCATAATTCTTTCTAAGTACACACCATAAAATTCCTATATTACCCTTTCTAAAAACCCTAAAAATCAGACAAAACCTTAGTATCATCTTTCTACTTGCGATTTTCGTCGTCGTTCCTACTTGCGCCATTTTCGTTGTTGCCTACGCCATTTTTGCCATCTCTCTCTCTCATCTCTTCACTTTGGCAACTCGATTTTCAGCCGAATCAAACAATGTTAGTGCTCGTTCAAATCATTATATTGTTTTTTTGTTAGATTTTGTATTTAGGTTTCAAGTGTTCATGAAAATCTCTCGAATTTCAGTCGTGCGTCGTTCTTCCCTGGTTTGTCGCTTGTTCATTTACAATCTGCTGAGCGCACTAAGATCTGTTCAGTCATGGCCTACCGAATGCAACACAATGTGTTCGATCAATTAACACTAAACGAAACACTAAACATTCGGCCTCCAGCAGCTGAACATTGACAAATTTGTTCGGTTGTGTGTTGTCGAACACATTGTGTTTTGTTCCATTTTGAGTGGTCGAACATCTCTGTTTCTTTTCAATACATGTTGGTTGTATATTTAATTCACTTGTTTCTTTTGTGCAGTAAAAATGTTGAAAACATTTTCAAGGAGGAACAAACCAATGACTTCTGACAGAAAGCGTCGACAAGAGAGATTTACACGAGAGGTACAATCATTATAAGAAGAGGTACAATAATCACAAGTACCCCCAAGAAGAGGTACCACAACAAAAAGATGTGCATGAAGAGGTACCACCACAAGTACCACTACAAGAAGATGTGCATGAAGAGGTACCTCCACAAGAAAATTTACCTTCAGGAATGAATGAAGGTGAAGGAGAGCACGATCCCGTTAGAGGGAACAATGAAGATGATGAAATATTACGTGAACCATTTCTAGGTGGTCCAAATGATCCATCACTGTTGTGGGATTTTAAAATACATGTATAACTATCTTGGATACATTTTGATGTGATTTTGCATGTATAACTATTTTGGATATATTTTTGGAGTAGTTTGATATGAAGTATTTTTGTTGGAAAGAATTATTATTTAGAGTTTGTAAATATGAATATGTTTGTTAGACGAGATTGATTCATAAGTTTGTCGACGATTGCTGAGCTAAAAGCTAAGACCGTGAGCAAAAAAATGTATCAATCGATTGACTAATCAATTGAAAAACCTTCAATCGATTGAGAAGCATATTCGTGCGAACAAAGTGCTCTCAAATCGATTAGTTGACCGATTGGATTCCCAATCGATCAACCGATCGATTAAAAAGCATACTCGCGTAAACAGAGCGCTCTCGAATTGATCAGTTGATCAATTGAGAAGCATACTCGCGTGAACATAGCGCTCTCTTTCTGTCTTTTTTTTTTTTTTCTTTTTTTCTATTGTTGGGCCTGATATGGAGAGATATCAGGCCCACATTGGGCTTGATATGAAGAGATATCAGGCCGAACGTGAGTCTGATCTCCTATAACAGAGTTGAGAAAAAAGAAGAAGGAAAAAAATAAAAAAATAAGAAGAAAAAAAAGAATTTTTTTTTCAAAACGTTTGAACAACCACAAGAAATGTTGAAAATAATAGCGGAAAACATATTTAAAATTCTTGTAATTTTAGAAATTCATAGGACCTGAAATGATTGCAATATGAGGTTTCTAGGTCGATTAGTGGTTTTGGTCAAAATCCACTAATCGACCTAGAGACCTCAGATTGTAATCATTTCAAGTCCTGTGGATTTCTAAAATTTCTAGAAGTCTAAATATGCTCTCCATATTTTCGACATTCCTAGTGGTTGTTCAAAGGTTTTGAAAAAAATAAATCTCTCTTTTTTTTTCTATAAGGTTGAGAAAAAAATAAAAATAAATAAGAAGAAAAAAGAGAATTTATTTTTTCCAAAACCTTTGGACCACCACTAGGAATGTCAAAAATAACAATAGAGAACATATTTAAACTTCTTGCAATTTTAAACCAAAATCCACTGATCGACCTAGAGACCTCAGATTGCAACCATTTCAAGTCCTGTAGATTTCTAAAATTGTAAGAAGTATAAATATGTTCTCTATTGTTATTTTTGACATTCCTAGTGGTGGTCCAAAGGTTTTGGAAAAAATAAATTCTTTTTTTTCTTCTTCTTTTTTTTCTTCTGTTGTTGAGTCTGATATCTCCCCATATTAGGCTCACAATGGGCCTAATATGAAGAGATATCAGACCCAACGTGAGCCTGATCTCCTATAATAGAGTTGAGAAAAAAGAAGAAAAATAAAATTTACTTTTTTCAAAACCTTTAAACAACCACTGGAAATGTCAAAAATAACAATGGAGAGCATATTTAAAATTTTTGCAATTTTAGAATATCATAGGACTTGAAATGATTACAATCTGAGGTCTCTAGGTCGATTAGTGAGTTTTGATCGAAACTCACTGATCGACCTAGAGATTTCAGATTGTAATTATTTCAGGTCCTGTAGATTTCTAAAATTGCAAGAAGTCTAAATATGTTCTCCATATTTTTGACATTCCTAGTGGTTGTTCAAAGGTTTTGAAAAAAATAAATCTTTTTTTATTGTTGGGCCTGATATCTCCCCAAATTAGGCCCACATTGGGCTTGATATGAAGAGATATCATGCCCACATTGGGCCTGATATCCTATAATAGGGTTGAGAAAAAAATTAAAAAAGAAAGAAGAAGAAAAATGAGAATTTATTTTTTCCAAAGCCCTTGGACCACTACTAGGAATGGTAAAAATAACAATGGAGAGCAAATTTAGACTTCTTACAATTTTAGAAATCTACAGGACCTGAAATGGTTGCAATCTGATGTCTCTAGGTCGATCAGTGGGTTTTAGTCCTATAGATTTTTAAAATTACAAGAAGTCTAAATATGCTCTCCATTGTTATTTTCGGCATTTCTAATGATTGTTCAAAGGTTTTGAAAAAAATAATTTTTTTTTTTTTCCTATTGTTGGGCCAGATATCTCCCCATATCAGGCTCACATTGAGCTTGATATGAAGAGTGTTTTATAACAATGGAGTGACATTGCTTCATCAAAACAATCAACATGTGCTTTACTTCTTCAACACGACCATTTTCATTGAATATTTCTTCATATAATATTTTGAAATATGTGATCTCAAGAAGGTCTCGTCACACCCTCGACCATGCATTCTCACCAAAACCAAGTAGACCAGCAATGGAACGAAAACCACAATGACCACCACTTGGCACATCTTTAGTGCCAACAACATACTCGTGGAGATGAGATGGTAGTTGATCAATATAACCAATAGTGGAAGTTGAACGCGTACGATGACGAACAATCTATTCAAAAGTGATATAAAAAAGTCAATCGCATTTGAAAAATTCAATAATTATTTAAATATATTAAAAAAATATATGTCGTTACCTTTAGCTTCTGCCTCCTCATTCTAGACAATCCTATAGGTTGTGGAAATGTCAGCCCACTAATAATTAAAATATTTTTCATTAGCGAACAACTATCTTTGATAGACTCAACATACTCAAAAGCACTCGGGTCACACTTGGTTGATTTTATTTATTTAGCTTTCGAAGTTTTGGGTCGACCATAAGTGTGAGTGTTTACCTCTAGCACTTGCAGTGAGGTTGTTGTTGGATTGACAATCTCTCTCAATGTCCTTAACATTAACAATCTCTGTGAATCATTCGCCATTAAAAAAATCATGTTAACATCACCAACCACCTCAGACCATCGACTACCAATGTCATCCCTAACATTAATCGCCTTACTTGCCTCCATATCTAACTTTCTCCAAAACTTGTCAACACTATCTAATGGGATTGGCATGCCCACCCGAGTATATTCGGCAAACACATGTGCACAAGGTAAACCACATGTCTTCCGTAATACATAACCATACAACAAAGTATCTACGCCATCGCACTTATACCCTTCATTTCATCAAAAATCTTATCCAAAGCTGTAATTGAAACTACACCTCGCAAAAACTTGAACACGGATGGTTTGTATCGATGTTGAACTACATTAATACTCTTTTCAAATGAATATTTGACTGCGGTGTGAGATAACTCAAGTAAAGAGTGAATTTTAGTCCAACACGTCTCAAAATTACTCTGACTCTATCCAAGTTGTCTCTTCAATTTTGCATGTGTACTCTCAGCCCTATTTGTCGTTGTGTTGACAAAATGCATGACATTATTTGTCTAACAAGACACAAATCTTTCTTTGAAAGGATGAATCCATTGATTTGTTATTTACTGAATAACATTTGAATGGTTTGAATAATCTTGTTGGAATCTCCTAAACAACTCATAAAATGTAGCTTCATTTTCAGCTAACATCAATACATTCCACGAAGATATAAAAGAATCCTATTTCTCCTTGGTGCGAAATCCCTTTTTGCAATTTGCTAATATATTCCTATTAATATGCCACGGACACAATAAAGGCTTTGAATTTGTAAAAGTACTTGCGAGCGCGTTCATCAATGCAATCTCTCGATCGGTTATAATTACATTGGGTAAAGATGAGTCGTCCATCAATGACCTCAAGATATGCAATGACCATAAGTAGTTATCTTCACGCTTAGACTCCAAATACACGCAAACAACGGAAAATGTCAAGTTTGTTGACGTAACAATACACTTGGAAAAGCACGCAACAGGTCAATACTCTTGGCGAGCAAAGAAAATATCCTTCACCGTGTTAGTTTTCTCACACCGCCGTGATGGTAGAAATACTTTACTCCTTCAACTTTGCCATAAGGAATTGCATTTGTGATCGACCTCTACGCTCGATTATTTTATGCTTTTGTAGTGCATTGTAAATAGTCTTCATTGTCGACTTATTTTCAGAAAATCTCTCCTTTAACACACTCAATATGTCTTTCGGTCGACTGTGGCTCTTTGACAAGTCAACCACCAACTCCTCCTCAACACGTGATAAGCGTCCAGCAAATGAGTGACCTTCCAAATACAATGTGCAAGGATAATTATGCACGCCACAAATAACATTCAAAACCCATGGCTCGTTAATGGATATTTGCATATCTTTAATTAAAAATGGGCAACCACACTTCTTTGTTCCAGTAAGTCTCTCCTTACTCACTTTTCAGATCACATTCTTTTCATCTTTCACATTCTCATATCTTTTTTCAAACAATTTCTCTTTGGGCAGACGATATTGGCCACTTCGTTCACATGCCAAAAACAACCGAGCCCGTCTCCCACTATCTCCACTGTCTGACTTTTTTACTACTACAACCATCCTATTTGCCTTTGCCACTTTTGTGCCTAAGCAACTAGTGCACCACAAGATTCAAAACATTCATTCGTAGTGAACACCATTGTATAATCCATCACTATCTCATTATTCATAGGACCAATACCACTACCCTCTGTAGAATGTGTATTTGATTTCTAATAAAAATAAAAAAAATATTATAACATTACAAATATAACTTTATAAAATGTAAAAATATGTATTGGTATTGTTCACTCGGTGTTCGCATACAAATGGATGAACATGACTCACATGTTTGGAACTAAGATACCAAACATATTTAGCTATATTCGGAAATAATCAACTAAACATATTTCGTTATGTTCGGTTTCCAAAAGTCGAACATTGCTCAGACTGTTTAGCCTGGTATGATCGAACATTGCATGTTTAAATAATTTTCAGACTGTTACAGTTCAAATCGCAATGATCCAAATATACAATTATACTACACGAACAAAATGATGAAAAAACTTATATTGTTCGTGGGAATTGGATCTTCATTGTCCATTATGTTTGATTTGTTACAAAAATGAAGTTTTGAGATATAAGATATTAGATTGTTAGGGTTTAGATAAAGAGAAAAAAAAGAGAGTAAGAGAGAGGCGGAGGGAGGAGAAAGAGGAGAGAGATATAAATTTTATAAAGAGGATGTTTTAGATATTTTACTTAAGGATATTTAAAAAAAAAATTAAGATGCGTTTAATGATCCATGGGTGTGGATAGCCGCTCCATAAAACTAATCGACCAGATAAAAGCGTGACGACCGCGTGGCTGCCATGTTCCTTATCCCCGCCTCTTCCTATTTCCCTCCATCCCCCTTTGTTTGTTCCTTGCTTCTCTCCCTTTTCGCCGATACTCTCCAATGGCTCTCCGATCCCTTTCTTCCTCCCGGTTCGTTTACCCTAGCCTCAGTGCTCCTTGCCCCCCACCGTCAAGAGCCCATTCCGTCAGAACACCAGGTTCTTCCGCTTTTCCCCCAATCTCTCTCTCTCTCTTCGATTTCACTGCACTAACTCATAGTTTATTAGTCAAATATTATTTAGTTACATTAGCATAGCCAATACAATTTAACAGAAAAAAATTGTGAATAGGCAGAGATAGCAGCTTATGGTCAGCGCATGAGTGTAGCCTTGTGGGTCAGTGACCAAGCCTAAGGTCATGAATGAGTTGTAATCAAAATATTAATAGTTTCCATGTGTAGCCGACTCGGTCTTCTACTAAGATATGCTCAGGATCTTATAGAATCTTAACCTCGAAATGTTTTTTTTTTCTATTACTTATCGCAATTGTTCAGTTTGATTAAATTAACATTTGTTTTTTCTACATTTCTTTTATATGTTTTATCACTTCTTGGCAAAAATCCTTACGGGCATTGCTTGCCAAAGTAGTCAGTTGCTATGTGGAAACAAGTAATACATTTTATTGTAAGAGGTATGACCATACATTAACTTCATCTCACTAAGAATATATATAATGTATCCAATAGAATGCAAATATCACCAGGTTCGCTACTTTTTTTTTGGATCTAACTAGTCTTTTTTGCCTTTGGAGGGTGTCACCATAGGTATGATCTTCAAGCTTGATGTTACTGATCTTAAGTGGATGTTTGACTTGGCTAGTACTAAACATCTTATCAATATTATTTCCTTGAAAAATTATAATTCGGAGCTAGTCCTATGTTTTCTATAGACAACCCCGAAAATTACAATGTTAGTCACTTGTTTTGTCAGACACTCAAATAAGCTACATATAAGAAAAATGTAATAGAGTTTTGGTAGGTTGTTGTTATTGGTTGTTAGACTGATATTTAGTCTCATTGGCCACGTTCATTTTAATGCAAGACCAACCAACCTTTAACTTTTGCATCCAGTTTAAGCTTGTCCTCTTCTTGCCGTAGAGTGTGTAGAAGATTGGGCATGTGCCTCATTTGATTTCTCTCTTTTCAGTGAGTTTAGAATTATTTGCACTCCATACCTAAGTCTAGTAGGAGTCTTCAAGAGGTATTCTTTACCCATAAGTCGCATCTGTTACTATTAGTTTTCATTAAATTTATTATATTTATGTTCTCAACTGCCAAGTCTTTTTGGAAAAGCTTGTTTTTTCCCTAACATCATAAACCATTTTAATTCTTGAATTTCTATTGCCTCTTGTAGATTATATTATATATGACCTAAAAAACTTGGTGCAAATGATCATTGTTATTAAAGGGAATTTGAAGTGGCCCTAAAGATCATGAGTGTAAGGACAGGAAGAGATTCATAAGTTCAGAGTGTAGAGTCTCTTAGATCCTACAATTTAATTAAAATATTTTAGAATTATATTTGACATTAATAATTTATTAATCTGTAAATTCTATGTGAACAATTTCAACACTATCTTTCTAATATCATGAAACATTATTAAAATAATCATATCGTAAATATATAAAATACAGTACAATTCTTAGTGTTTCATATTTATATAACAAATAAATGATGAATGATAATTATAAGATGGTTAATAATGACAATAATTAAAAAACATAAAAAGTTTTATATAATTGAAAATTTTCTCAAGATAATGACATGAAAAATTTTTTTTTACATAAATATCAATCTTTAAAATTTCTAATTATTAGAGTTATTATTCCCTAGGTAGTCCTCTCTACCTTGATATAGTTTACCATTATTTTTTTTTTTACTTCTGCACCCCATATGTTGGTATATCTATGCTTGTATCCTATATATGCATAATTTAGTCCACAACATTCTTCCTTAAGCTGGTTCAAAACTATAAAGATATCTTAGCTTGTTATAAATATAGTTAATTGTAGAATCTCTTAAAGACTTAGTGAGAAAATCAGGTCATTGATCATTTGACTAATCAAAGAAGTGTGCATTTTCTTGGATTGCATTTTTTTCTTGGACAAAGTTATTATTAATCTCAATATTTTTTATCTTCTCATAGAAGATAGAATTAGAAGAAATTTGTACAATAGCTTGATTATCATAGTTTAATTCATTGGCCCTCTTAGAATATTGCCTAGCTCAATCATTCACTATGTGAACGACTCATGTAAAAGCATAGCTCTGTATTCTCTCTACTAGATCTGGGTACAAAAGTTTGCTTCTTGTTCTTCCAAGATACCAAGTTCTCTCCAAGAAAGAACACAATACTTTGATATGGTTATCCTATGTGTTGAATATCCTACCCAATTAGTCTTGGTATACCCTTCAATATGTAGACAACCTCGGTCAAGAAATAGGAGACCTTTTCTCAGATCATTCTTGAGATATCTTGGAATTCTTAAACCTGTTTTCCAATGGTTGCGACATGGAGCCTTAAAGAGTTAACTAATTACATTTACAACGAATGAAATATCAGCCATGGAGATTGTAAGGTAGTTTTAGCTTTCCAACTAATCACCTATATTTCCTTGGATCAAATAACCACTCCCCTTATTTGAGCATCAATTTGACATTAGGATATGTGGGAGTTTCAATCATCAACTAGCTTTGCTCCTAATATACCAGCCTCCTCAAGTATGTTAGACATATATTTCCCCTAAACGATATAAATCTCTCCTCTACCAAGCATGCTAAGAAAGTACTTCAGGTTGGTAAGAATTTTAGTTTGGAGGTGTAGACTTCTTCACTTTGTCTAGAGATGTTTTCTCTTTGCTCAAAGATTAGAGATTTATCATACAAGTATACCTAAAGACATGTGGTGGGAGTAAAAAAGAGCATCATGAGGAAAAGGAATTGTGAAGAGGATTTGACTATGAATCAGGGATAAAAATACCATGCCGAATTGGTCGAAAAAGGCGAAACATTTTGTTCCGCCTACCGATCGGCACTAGCACAACACGACACTTGGCTCCGTGGCAACAGAGAGGCGTCGTGCAACCTCATGATTGCTGCGGAGGGGTCGTGGGATGTCGCGACCACAACACAGGGGCCGCGCAACCCCCACAGCCGTAGCGGAGGCGCCGTGTGACCCTCGCGGCCACGGAGGCGCCGCGTGACCTCCACGGAGGGGCCGCAAGACCCTCGCGGGGGTCAAGCCTCGCGGAGGGCCGCGTGACCCCCGCGTCCGCCGCGGAGGGGCCGCATGACCCTCGCGTTCGCCGCGAAGGGGCCGCGCGACCCTCGGGTTCGCCATGGAGGGGCCGCGCGACCCCTCGCGCGCCAGTTGCGGAGGGGCCGTGCGACCCCTCGCTCGACCCCCGCGGAGGGGTCGCGCGACCCCCGCGTCCGTTGCGGAGGGGCCGTGCGGCCGTGCAACCCCCGCGACCGCGCCGGAGTTGAGCGAACTTGCGGCCGTGTAGTCGCGAGAACGTGTCTGTGGTGAGTGTTATTTTAATTAAAGCTTAGGTTAATTACTTTAATCAGCTCCTAGTTATGATAGGGATAATATAAAGAGACTTTATTAAACCCTAATAAAATTATCTAATTAATTTATTTTAATTCTAAAAAATATGATAATTTTTTATTTATTTATCTATTTTCATATTTATTCCCTTTTTTTAAAGATTATTTTTATATTTTAAATATTTATGTTAAATATTTTATTTTTAATTAATATATTATATATTTAAAAAATACCGAAACTATATCGGCATAACGCGATACGATACCAAAATCGTATTGTTCCGGTCTAGGACCGAAACCTCGACATGGGTCAAGATATTAAACCATGCTATAAAACACAAAACAAGACATGCAATTTATAAGGTGACATGTATGGACTTCCATATGAAGTAATAGAGAGCTGTGTCTTATTAATAAGATGTTTATTTTTCCTCTCAACACCACCATTTTGTTAAGTTGTATGAGAACATGAAGATTGTTGGAGGAGATATTGGTTATAGAGAAAGGATTGAAAAACATGAGAGAAATAGAGAGAAGGGATTAAAAGACATGAGAGAAATATTCCTTAGTTAGAATGCTCTTTGAATAAGAGTGAGTAGTCATTTATGAAGATAACAAAGTATTTGGCCAAGCGTTGAGTAGACACAAACCAAAACTCTCAAACATCAAAATGTACTCAGGAAAAGGGTGTAAAAGTGTATTTATGGATACCTGGAGGAAAGGAAGATCAAACATATTTTCATAATTGACAAAACTTACATTTAAGATTTTGAACATTGGTAAACTAGGAACCATCTACTGGAAGTTCTAGAAGCTAGGAAGTACTAAACAACTATGTATTTAAAATGGAGAGAGGTCGATAAGTTCAGATGAATGTACCATAATGAAGTGATACAATCCTTAAGACTCTTAAGTCTTAACCATAATGAAGTGATACAATCCTTAAGACTCTTAAGTCTTAACCATAATGAAGTGATACAATCCATGTACTCCTAGTTTGTAAATTCTAACTAGAAACAAAATCAAGAATAAATGCTCAGAACAATTTATCTACTTATTAAGTTTTCTAACAGGTAGTAGATTTTAATGTAATTTAAGGTATCTGGAGAACCAAAGAAAGTGCTAAAGATGGTGCAGGTGTGATGTTGGCAACTCCCTGGATAGATGAGAGTTCATCTGGTAGAGTGAGTGACACTCATAAGATGAGATGTAGATATAAGATCAGACAGAAGAGAGATATTAGCAGACGTATGCTTAGAAGCTATATAATCCAACATTTTGACCCATCAATGTTTGTAATAAAAACTGATAGAAGCATCATCATCAGTTAGAGGTGACATGGACAAAGTTGACACGTTCTGAGATCTAGTAGTCTGCCACTTGAGAAAACATAGATAATCCTTAATTGGTATATCAAGGGTTGGTCTATAGGTAAGAGTATCATGCTTAAGAATGCACTTAGATTGATCCATTCCTCAAGGGATCACTTGAGAATGAAGCTGGAAGAAACAAACAACAGTCATCCGAACTTGGTAATCAGAAATTTCAACAGAACTGGAAGATCTGCTGGAAATATGACACAAAACAGATCCATTTCCATTGATTTTGGAGGTCTGAAGCAGGCTGAAACAGGTTTCAGATCTCGAGATGCAAAATCGCTGGATTGCTCTGCTGAATTATAGAAAAAGTGGAACATATTTGATTGGGGAATATGGTGGAACCAGACAACTTTGTGGCCGGAAGAAACAGATATGCAGATTCTGGAAGAAGAGAACTAAAATTATGCTGCAAGAAAAAGAATGGTGTGATCCAGAAGTTGAAATCTGGAACAATGGAGGCTGAGACGCTTGTGATGGAGAGGGCCTAGATCGTGATCCCTAAAACCAAGACAGAAAGGCTTATCAGAGTCCCTTGAGAAGTAGAGTGCATGCCCAACCAAAGGGATTAAGAGCAGCAGAAGAGGAGGAAATCACAGTTCCTGTTTTCGGACAAGAAGGAAGTGGGATGGCTCCTAGAAAGACTTGCCACAGAAAGAAGCTTTCCACCATGAAGGAGGCGTCAACCCTTGGAAAGAATCATGTGGTGGAAGATTGGACATGAAGGAAGACTCATTGGCGGGAAGCTAGTTGGCGGAGCAAAGAATTTCATCTCTAATATCATGTTAATTAAGGAAATTATTAGGGTTATTTTTTCCTAGCTAGGCTCCTGTACCTTGATATGATTTACCATTATTGTTCTTTTACATTTACACTCCTCAAATTGGTATATTTACACTTGCCTATTCTATCTATGATTTAGTTCTCAACAGTTATAATGAAAACAATATTGGAATATGCTTTGATGTATCATGATTAAATTTGTATCACAATTGAGCCTTGGTTACAATTAACTTTGAGCATGGTTGGCAAATTTGAACAATCCCTATATGGATTAGTTGAGCTGGATCGTGATTGACATTGGCCAATTGTTCCAACTGATTTCCTGGATACATTTATGAAATCAAAACAAATGTTGAAATAGCAGAAGAAACTAGATCAAATTTAAGGAGAAATCAAATGGAAATAGAGAGCAATGAGAAGGAATTAACTGACTTGATTTGAAAGAGAACCCATGAGATTATCGCTGCTTGAAACATCCATAATGATTATTGGATTCTAACTACCATCCACAAGGAGCTTATGATGACGACGATAAAAGCAAGTCAAGTGTTGCCAATGGTGTGCTTTATCTATTTGTTAGGTGGAAGGGCTATGTTTTTTTAGGCTAGCATTGGCTATCTAGCCCTTCGGGCCAACAAATCTGGGGATGACCAGCCAGGTCCACGGAAATTTCCCATCGGCTATCAGAGTAAATCCGGAAGTGCTCGCAATGGACCAACAACCCAACATCCCAAGTTTGTCATCCCACCGAAGGAAAATACCTTACAGTGCGCCGAAGCGGGGAATCGAACCGTGGGTGTTTAGGAGACTACATGGGCGCCTTGCCGTTGCACCATAACCCGGGGTGCAGGTGGAAGGGCTATAGTGGTTCAGGAACAAGTGGATATGTAATAGTCTTTTGTACTTTAAATTATGTATTGATTTGGTTGACTTAAGACTTTAGGTAACAAAATCTGATTAAATTTGATAAGTTTCAACCTAATTAAACCTATTTTACCTAATCTAATTTAATTGATTTATTAAAATCAGATTAAATATGATTAAAATTTTGTCAAATCAAAGTTATTAACTAATTTAATTTATTTATTAAAATAGATCAAATTGATGGTAAAGTATCTCTAAAACTTAAAAGAAAGTTCTATAAAATAACAGTTAGACCTATTATGTTAAGCTGAATGTTCTCGAGACATGAGCAAAATATGAGAATTGCAGAGATGAGGATGTTAAGGTTAATGTGTGGACATACGAGGATGAACTGAATAAGAAATGAAAACATTAGATGAAAAGTTGGGATTGCATTTATTCAAGGACACGTTTAAGATGATACAATCATGTATTTAGACAACCAATAAATGCTCCAGTCAGGCGGTGTGAAACTATAACAAATATGTAAATCAAATGAGTAAGAGGAAAACAAAAAAAAGACTTGGTTAATAACAATAAAACTAGGTAGGATTTATTTAAATATAGATGATGATATAGTAATGGATAGAGCCCAATGATATAGAAGAATCCATATAGCTGACTTAGTGGGATAAAGCTTGGTTGTTGTTATATTAAAACAGATCAGAATTTAAGTTAATTAAATCAGAATAATCAAATTTATTTTAACTAATTTTATTTGAGTTAAAATCCTATTTAATCAAATCAAATTTAACATCATGAAAATCATATTTATTTTAATTAAATCTGATTTGATCAAAATCCAAATTAGCTAAAGTCATATCACTTTAATTTTTTTTTAAATCAAATTGAATTAAATCTGATTTCAAAGTAGATTCAAATCAAATCAAATTAATTTAATTTAATATATTTAACTAAAATCAGGCTAATCAATTTTAATTCAATTAATTCTGATTTAATTTTATTAAAATCAAGAACCAAATATACTTACTATCTTTTTTTTTGTTTTTAAATTCTCTAGTATCAATATATAGTATTAATATTTCATGAAAAATAAGATGCATTATTCTTAGATTTTCTTTAATATCTTTTGTTTTCTTATTCATTAAACTTTTCTTTTGTTCCTTTCATCTTTTCCATTTTATTTTTATTTTCTTCATTGATTTTGATCTGAGAAAGTCGATTCCTATGTTTTTAGAACGTTTAATACAACCATTGCTCTAATACCAATACCAATACCAATACCAATACCAACAACTGTGGCCCTGAGTTCTTCGTAATGCAACTACTAAATTGTATGATGCATTCAACACTAGTGTATTGTGGAAAAAGAACTTGCCATGAGTGAATTCTTGTATTTGAGGCTTGAATTTAAACTTATGTTCCCATATACTTCTTCATTAAGGTTCAATTTTGGAGTAACAGAAACAGGTCATGCTATGTTTCTTTCATGAGCAGGAAATGCCCATAATGTAAATGTTTACACACATTTTCCCTCATGGAGTTCATCTTTTGCACCTGTATTCTCTTGCAAGAATTTGGGCAATAATAAACAACACAAGAGAAGGTTAGCATTTTTCAAATGAACCATTAAAGTAGCTGGAAGTTATCATTTCCAATGATTAAGATTTGCCATATTCTCAGAGCTGGAATCATCAAGTGTGCAACCATTGAAGAAATTGAGGCTGAGAAATCTGTGATTGAGAAGGATGCTGTATGTTGTTGTGACTATACTTCATAAGGCTGATAGTGTACTTATGATTATATCAAATGTACTCCATAAGTTCAATTTTCCAGAGAGATAGGATGGAGAAGACTATTGAAACAGTCCGAGCAAGTTTCAATGCAGTGAGAACAGGAAGAGCAAATCCTTCTATGCTTGACCGAGTTGAGGTTTGCCACTTATCTTGTAAAGGCTATTTCTGACAGAATCTACTTTCTTTTATTGTATATCATGTTTTGCTACTGTTAAATAACAGAGATAGAAATTCTTTGCATGTTTTATTTGCTAAATAAAATGAACAGCAGTTCCTATGTCTTCATTTTGAATTTTGAATTTTGAATTTTACAACCAGCCCTATTTCATTCTCTAATAAAAAAACAATTCTAAAAAGGGATCAGGGGAGTTTTCTTATCTTCTTTTTCACCAAGTAATCCTCAAAGATATTCATCCCCTGTACTTCATGTCTTTATGCTGTTTTTCAACCTACACTTTGACAGTAGTTATTATACTTCTGGATGATATAGGATCCTTTTTCCTTATCACACTGAAATTCTTTTCAATGAGACAACAGCAAAAATGCTCTTGAGTTTGTCTTCCTCCTATTTTCTTTGACTTGTTAATATATTTTGTTGTTATGAGACTTCATTTTACTTCCAGGTTGAGTACTATGGTACTCCTGTCAGCTTGAAGAGTATTGCACAAATCAATACACCAGATGGAAGCACTCTTCTTGTGCAGCCCTATGACAAATCTAGGTATATTAGTCAGTTATCCAGAATTTACTCCTTTTTTTTGTTTGTTTGTTGGGTTAGGAAAAAATTTCTATTTCTCCTGTTTAATAAGTACATAGTTCAAGCTTTATCTAGAATATGTAGTTTAGTCTCCCTATAAATGCTTGTTTGATAACTGTCATGTTATTAATAGAATGATATTGTTCCATTACTTCTAACTTGCTAAACAGTTTTCTGATAAAATTAGAGTTTCCTTCTTTTTACTCCTTGTCTCTTGAGGCACATCCTTCCTTTTCTGTCCTCATTATAGAAACCATTCTTGTTAAAAAAAGTTTGCTATTTTTTCCTACATTACTTTCTATAATGCCGGTGATACTGCCTCCATATAGCCATTGTGCAGAATGTGACTTTTATGGCTTCATACGGAATCTTTTGTGCACATAATTTTCTTGTTACCCATCCATCAACTGCAACCTGCTCCCTAGTGGAGTGTGCTCTCTTACAATACTAGGTTGCTTTTTTGCATAACCTCCATATTGCAGGTCCTGTACAAGTATCCAAACTTCTATCATAAGAATTAGCATTAACCAGGCCCAAGCCCAGAGCTAGTCTAGCATGATTTGGACTAAAATATTTGGCAGTCTATAATGTGGAAACATAAAATAGGTGGCAATAGAAAAAAAAAGAAAAGGAAGAAGAAAGGTGTAATGCAAAACCTTCATCATTGAATTATTTTGGGAAGAAGAAGAATGGTGTGATAATAAGGCTTCATGGTTGGTGTGATCATGAAGAAGAAAGGTGTAATAAAAAATATCAACATGTAAAAAACAGTAAGATAACAATTCACTAAGAAAACATTGATCTTAAAGTCTTCTTTGCCATCATGATTAAGCCATGTTTCTTGTAACTATTTAGGGTTTAGTACATGGATCCCATCCATCCTTTGAGATCTATACAAGGCTGCACCGCTGGTTAAATTCCATTCACTTTAACGAAAAATAATCTCAAGATCAAAAAACACATTTTTTCAAGCCCAAAATCCCCCCCTCTAATTTCATAACTTGTTCATCTTTTTTTTTTTCCTTTCCATCTTTTTATCTATTAATTATAAAATGAGATTACTCACCTTCTTTCTCTTCTGCCATCTCTTTGCTCATGGTAATTTCATGGTTTAAAATGTCATTTGGTGTCGGTTGTGTTGACCAACATGTGGAACAACCAATACTCATGAGCCATGAGATCTTCACATGCACGACACACGGCTCCTCTCCTCTCCCTTCCAACTCCCCTGCTTCCCCCTTCTCCAAGCAAGTGCCTTAGCACATTTTTCATCACGCATGCATCATCAATGATAGCATCACATGGTAATCTTGTAGAATCGCCGTATCATGCAACTCTATTAGTTCCTCCTCCTCCCTTCGTGTCGGCATTAAAACCATACTAAAATCCAAGCTCCTCCATCAGCGCCAACTCTTTGGTGCCAAAATTACACAAAAACCTAGTTGACACACGTAAGCCATTATGTCCTACTCTTCTTCTTGTGAAACCGACATAGCAGCGCTCCTTTGTCCTTCTCCACCTTTGGCACATCATCGACATGATACAACACTGATGACATCGTCTCAAGCCACCAGGAACTAAAATATCGGCTCGACTCATGATTTCAATCTTTTGGTTAATTTCAAACTTTTAATTTTTTTTCCTTGATATCTTCCATCTCTCTTAGAATATATATAAAAAAACTTCCTATCAACATCTCGCTAGAGGTCATTTTCAAACTTTTATTTTCTCTCCTTTGATACCTTCCATCTCTTTTAGAATATTATAATAAAAAAAATCTTCTATCAACATTTCTCCTCTATTCCTTTGCAAAGATGTTGGGACCTTCTACATTTTGTCAGCAACCATCCCATACATTCTCTCCATTGATTGCAACCTTAAGAGATTGATTAGTTATTTCTCAATTCTAATAATCCCCTTTGTCTTCTCTTGAGTACATGAAAGAACTTTCATTCTTTTTTCTCTTTTCTTTTTCAGCATCTTCTGCTTCCCTTCCAAAGTAATATTAGGCTTCTTTCTTCTAATATTTCCTTACCTTTTAATTCTTTTACAAGTATTTATTGAAATTCTAATCATTTTTTTATTCTAACCTTTGGATTTGTTCCTTGCATACTTTATATCCCTTCTATATAGTTAATTTGAAGGAAAGTTAAAGAAAAAGCTCTTTTGAAGCACAAATCAAGTCACAAACTTCAGCATCACATATCTAAAAGCTCTCAACCATTGCATTAATACAAAGTCTTCTCCTTGGCATCGCTGTAGGATTTTTCCTTTTTTGTTTTCTTCTTCATGTAACAAACTAGACATTTATCAATATTTAGACTCCAAGTTGAGAGGGTATATTAAAGTGGAATATATAGTAAAGTCACAGATAGGGCGGTTATTGCATTATAGATTGTGTGGAAGTTTTTTTCTTCCAATTTTCTTTTCTAATTGTAAAATTTCATATACTATTTGTAACTTTCAGCTTAAAAACTATTGAGAAGGCAATAGTAAGTTCTGACATTGGTTTAACACCAAACAATGATGGAGAGGTGATACGACTAAGCATCCCTCAATTGACATCTGAGCGGAGAAAGGTTGGTTTGATTTTTTATAACTTTTACTGATTTCACATATTTTATATTTAGAAAGTTATTCATGAGAAGAATACTTGGAAACATATATTCTTCAAAGATGCTTTATTGCGATACCTGTTGCTGTCTCTTCATTCCCTCTTCTACCTGGTTACAGACTTATCTTGTGTTTGTTATGTTTTTCTTTGCAGATTAATATTATTCATGAATTTATTTTTAGATAGTTAAGTTCTCGTTGATTCACAAATTGTCTTTTGATTCTGCTTTACTTTATTTATAACCTCATGTAATTTGTATAAGTACAATAAAGAACATTAGTTGATTTGCAATGATTGAGGAGGGAAGGGATGAGCAAGTGCTCGTGTACAACAAGGATGATCGAGCATACCACTTTGGAGAACATAGAACTATAAATATGCTCTCTTCTCCTTCCTTTCTTCTTCTTCTTCCTCCGTCTCTTCCTCTTCTTTATCCTCCTCTTCCTTCCTGTCCTCTTGATTTTGGACATCACCATCTCATATTGACATGTAGATTAGTACTAAACCCATCTCATTCAAGTCCAACACTGAAGCCCTGATACAGAATAAGATTTCTAAACTTGATCTAAGCTATGCTTTGTACACTTGTACTCCTTGTTTTACGAAATAAAAACTGTTATTGGAGTTTCTTTATTTTGGATTATAGAATTTACTGAATTAAACTGTTGGAGTTTTTTTTTCTTTGTGTGTAGTGTATGACTTCATCCTTAGCAGAATATTTGCAAATCTGTATATTCTGCTCTGCTTGTATCTCTTAAGCTCAGTTAGGGTTTCTTTAAAAGGATTTAGATTTAGTTTGAACTTGGAAGAGTGTTTAGATTTAAAATGTTGTTTAGATTTATTTGGGAGTTTATTTAGATTTTTTTAAAAGTTGTTTAAATTTATTTGGGAAGTTACAGTCCTTAGATAACTAACTCGTAATTTTATGAAGAATAAGTCTCACTGCTGACCTATAAAAGAGGATAGGATCTCTCATATTAGATCATCTTTCAGTTAATAATGTTTTCCCTCTTTCAGTGGACAAGTGTTCCTCGTGCTACTTCAATTGTTATTAAAGCCAAATTTGTGTTCGGTCTCTATTTCTCAATTCTTTCCCACATTGTTCACAGTTGGACCACCAAGCATTGTTTGCTTCCTGAGCCTGTCAGATCAGTAAACCCATAGTACATCTTAGTACTGCCTGAGTTTTCAAAACGTGCTTATGAGGAACCTGGAACCCAGTAAACATTGGCTTTCTCTTCCAAACATTTGCACAGCCTTTCTGTCAAATTTAACTAATAGATGCAAACATCTTGATTGTTTGTTAACTTGGCATTCAAAATTTTACAAGGAACTATCAGCCTTATGATTGCCAAGATCCTCAAGTCAGATCATCAGTGTTCTTCAAAGGAACCATTAGTTAATTAGAGTGAAAAGTCACAGTAAATAAAAGTTTGTGACATCTTTCAATTTATCTTCACTTAGTTTTGCTGTTCAATATCAAACATGTTTTTTCTAAATCCATTTGTCAATCTCATCATGATCTTCTTGAAGTTGTATTTTTCCCAATTATTTGAGACAGTTGTGCTTTTCCTAACTATTTAAGATCGGTTATATGAATCTTATCCCTCAATTGACCTCCATACAGTTGGGTTATGCCGTTAATAAATTAATTTCGTAGCCTAAGCTTATTTATTTTATAACTTATAACATCAGAAAACTTTTTGTGCTCCATTCCTTCTCACTCAAATTATTCTTCTCGCTGACCTGATTTATCTGCTAATTTGATGTTTATGTCACTCCGATGTTGGTTCAGGAACTATCCAAAGTTGTTACCAAACTTGCCGAGGAAGGAAAGGTAATGGAGAATTTCTTTTCTTGGCATATGCTTTGCTGATAGTGGCATACCAAGTAGTTCTTTTAATTTCACAATTTCTAGTAGGTTATATCCCCAACTATGAATACCACTAGTCTGTAATTTTAGACAGTCTAGTTGGTTGTCTACATTTTTATAATTATCAATATTTCTCTTGCCAACTGTTCTGAACTTTGGTAGCTTAATGCCTTAACAAGCGATTCATATTGTTGACATGAGTTCATCTTTGCTTCTTTTTTTCCATGGATTAGTCTCTAGTCTGTCAATTATGTGTTGCTTCATTTGGGTTAGAGTAGGGTCGTGAGTTACTGTTTTTTTTTATAGTTTTATTCTATTTTTTATTTTTTGGTGATGTATTGAGATGGGGTAACTCTGTCCATATGTTTCTTTCGCAATATTATTCTCTCTCGCCGTAATGCAAAAAAGGGTAATGTATAAGGATGCATTGGGCATTTTGGAATGATTTTTTAAGGTCCTTAACAGTTAAGATTGCAGCTTAACAAGCCAATCAACTGACTGGGGTGACTCTATGTAACAATGAATTTGCCACTAATTATTTTTTTTACTCAACATAGACATTGCATAAAATATACGCACAATTTCTCATCTAATCTTTAATCTGGATTTGTTTATCCTTGGAACCTGATTTGAAAGATCAATTCAAATCTAGCACTTGTACGAATTTTCTGTTTCACTTTGCTTAACAAGAGAACAAGATTTGCAGTCTTACAATGATAACTTTAGAGTAACACGAAACTAATGCAATATAATGTCTATTTATTGAATCTATTTAGCAGTTACCACCATGATTGTTTGTATAAAAGGAAATGAGGCTCTCACAGTTAATCATTTTCAGGACACTGTTTATGTTTTGTGATGGCTTGATGGTATCTTTGTGCTTTGGCAGGTTGCAGTAAGAAATATACGAAGAGATGCAAATAAAGCTTACGAGAAACTTGAGAAAGTTTGTGTTATTGGACTCTTAGCAACGAAAACTTTTGACTTGAGCTCATTTGTGGACATCTAATATACATTTTTCTTAATATCTTTCAGGAGAAGAAACTATCTGAAGATAATGTTAAAGATTTGTCAAGTGATCTTCAAGTATGTTGTGTGTCACTATACATCTGAAATGTGGCTATTTGTCAGACTGTTTCTTATATTTAAACAATTCTAGGTAATTTTGCCCTTTGAAATGCCTATCAGAATATGTGCTTATGAAATTTCTGTACCCTCTGTCTAATCATTTTTCAGAAAATGACTGATGAGTACATGAAGAAGATTGAGGTCGTCCAAAAACAGAAGGAAAAGGTAGTCTGATCACTGCCAATCAAGTTTCATTAGTGTATGCATGGAAAATAGATGCTTTTCTTCACATATCCACTATCACCAAAACATTTTAGATGTATTCACAAATAGCCGTTGCTCAATTTACTTTATTAGTTTGACCATTCTAAATGAACTCGTTTTGACAAAGTATCATAGTATCTGAGCCTACAAAATATGAAGTTTTTTTTTTTGTTTTTAAATCTGCTTTTTCTTTGACAGCGTTGTCTTCTCTCAAGCTGCCTTGATTTCGCGTAACGTTGTTTGTGTTCTTACAGGAACTGTTAACAGTCTAGTGCCCAACAAACCATGTGCATCTATTAACTTCTTTTGCTGGCGATCATACTTCACCGAATTTATGGCGGTCTTAATTCTTTTCCGTGTGTACAAAGTCTCTTTCGAACTACTGATCATGGTTCTATTAGGACTTGAAGATCGGCATTGCATTTGATGCCGTGAATTCTGTTTTGTGATTTCATCTTTTTTGATTTAGTGCATGATCAAAGTATTGTCCTTGAAGAACTTATCAGCTGTATCATAAAAATATGTTATACATGAATGACGAATAAATAACAAATAGAAATAAACAAATATAATATAAATACATGTGAAAAAGACAAGTTTATCCACGGTCAAGATACTAAATAAGTCAAAAATCCCACCTACCAAATTAATTCCTTTTAAAGCTTAATTTTTAAATTTACTTGAATATCTAAATTATAAAAAAACTAAAACAATGATTATAATGTTTTTTTTTTAAATTCAAATTTTAGTTCTTCGATTCCCCCGTTCCAATCCGTCTTCAAAAATATTTTATATCAATATTTTTATGATTTATTTTAAATATATAATCGATTGAGATATTAATTTTAGACCCTTAGAACAAATTTATTACATTCTTTATAATTACGTATTGTTATCAGTTGACTGACGCACGTAGTTGATTAGAATTTATAAATAGAATATAAAAAATTTAAGAGTAGATCGTAAAGGTCAACTGTTCATATAATAGTCGATTGAGTTATATCATTCATTTGTCGACTAGTACTAAATATTTAAAGAAGTAGTTGGGATACTTGGAAAAATTGACTATTCAAATTTATTTCCTTTTCTTCCCCGCCACGTGCCTGCGCCGCGCCCTTTTTTTTTTCTATATATATTTATATATATACGTGTGCTTCGCTTCAGTCTCACCACCTCCATCTGGCCAACAATGGGCGACATGTCCAAGAGGAACTGCTGCTGGTACGAAGAGGAGATCGAGCAGAATCTGAGATGGTGCTTTGCTCTCAACAGGTTCATCGATCGCTCACCTTAATTTTTCCTCGATCTTTAACCTTTCCTAATCCTCCTCCTCCTCCTCCTCTGCGATCTTTTATTGCTTGGCAGCATCCTGCACACCGGCTCATCTCAGTATCAGGACATCGCTTTGCTCGACACCAAGCCATTCGGGAAGGTCAGTGCGCTCCGGCCGGCAGCCGCGCGAGCGGCGTGCACAATTTTTTATGCATAATTCATCGATCGATCTCCACTTCTTGATTGGTTAGTGCAGGTTCTTGTTCTTGACGGGAAGCTTCAGAGTGCAGAAATGGATGAGTTCATTTACCACGAGTCTCTCGTTCACCCTGCCCTCCTCCATCACCCCAAGTAATTAATTAATTAATTAATTAAATACTTCACACACGCACGGTTTTACTTTTCTATTTTATCTTTAATTATGTTCGATATATCTATCTTCAGTCCCAAGAACGTATTCATCATGGGGGGAGGTGAGGGTTCCACAGCAAGGGAAATCCTGAGGCACTGCACGGTGGAGATGGTGACCATGTGCGACATAGACGAGGTATACATATATTCCTGTTAATTAAACAATGAAAGATCTGAATAGATAAAATTGACAGGAAGTGGTAGATTTCTGCAAGTCTCATCTTCTTGCCAATAAAGGGGCCTTCTTTGATCCTAGACTCCATGTCGTAATCAATGATGCAAGGTAACTCATTCATTAATTAGCAAGTAATCAAGTAATTAAACGAGTGTTTTGGTAATTATGGAAAAGAGCTGAGTTGGAAAAGAGAAAGGACCAGTTTGATGTGATCGTAGGAGACTTGGCTGACCCTATTGAAGGAGGACCATGCTACAAACTGTACACCAAGTCCTTCTACGAGGGGACCCTAAAGCCCAGGCTCAAGGAGGGTGGAATCTTTGTCACACAGGTCTGAAGGATGCATGATTCAAAACAAACAGAGTTTTGAAATGAAAAATAACGAGTGTTTTTTCTTTCCCTTTTTTTGTCTGTTCTAGGCAGGACCAGCAGGAATCTTTTCTCATACAGAAGTGTTTTCTTGCATCTACAACACACTCAGACATGTTTTCAGATGTAATACACAAACTTTCACCTTTTCTCTTCATATTTTTGGTATCGTCTATCTACTTTTTACCATAGCTCTTTTTGCTCTGAAAGCTTAACATTTCTTTGCAGATGTTGTGCCTTACTCTGCTCATGTACCTTCTTATGCTGATACATGGGGTTGGGTCATGGTTAGATATATAATTGACATTCTTATACAGTGCAATTAGTTCGACTGAACTATCTGAAAATATACCTTCTGATGTTTACAGGCATCTGAGTCACCACTGGATCTAGATGCTGAGAAGTTTGACGTGAGGATTAGGCAGAGGATTGAAGGAGAAAACAGATTCCTTGATGGCAAGACCTTTGCCTCAGCTTCCATCTTGAGCAAAGCTGTGAGGAAATCGTAAGCAATTAATTCTTACAGATCTGAGTAGTTAATTACTTAGTTAGATGCTAATCCTTTTTGGTTTTTGATCAGGTTGGCAAAGGAAACCCAACTGTACACTGAAGGATCAGCCAAGTTCATTTATGGCCATGGAAACTGCAATGATACTCGAGCTTGAGACTCGGCTTGAAGACCAAAGATGAAAAAGATGGCCATGTTTAAGTCTCAAAGTTGTGACAGAATAAAATTGTGGCTTCACTGACGACTACTGTACGTTTTTCTCCTGTTTGGTTTCTTTGGTCGACTGAATTGAGGATCGTGATTTCCAGTTATAGATTTTGTTTTGGGAGAAGCATAAAAACTTGTTGATGCTTGCCTCTTGCAAAGCAAGTTTGTAGGCGACAATATGATGTGTCTAAAGTGAAAGAGTAATCCGAAACATCCAACTAAGTCAATGATGCATCTACAAGATCTAGTTATCAATCATCTATAAGGCTACAATGGCATACGAAGGCCTAATTTGAATCCAACTCCAAAGCCATTGTTCTTTACTTGCCGCCGGATAAATTCCTACAAGTACAGCAGAATGATCTTCAGGGATCGGGCAACAATCATAATCTCATCTCAATGGGGAAGAGAAGAGGAAGGAGAGCATGCTTAATTCAACATATCCAATTGAATCAAATCCCCTCCTCTTATACCTTGACCCATCCCGGTGGGGGACCATCCACATAAAAGACTTATAACCAGTTAACAATCCATTAATGTTAACGAATCGGTTTATTGAATTTACACAATTAATGCACATCGAATAGCATAAACCCCCTTCATGCGTTATGCACTAGATCACTTAATTGAGATTTTATTCCTTAATGGCAATTGTTGTGTATGTTGTTAATCGTGTATTAGCCCACCAAATGGAGACTTAATCTTTCATAAAGTACACATAATATAGTATGCATACCATGAGTTTGGGTAAGCATCTTTAGCTCTTAGTTGTGTTTGTCTATGGTAAGGATTTTAAAATATATATTTAAAAAACTCTTCTTTGTTTTAGATCTACCTAAAGAATACTACAGTCTATTAAAGAATATTTTCTAGAATATTTTCTTAGTGAAATTTTCCAGAATATTTTCTTAGTTTGTTTATTTATTGATTTCTTGGTATTTTAGGGTTTTTTTTTTTTCTATTTTACATTTGTAATAGTATTTATATACTGCACATATCATTAATAAAGTTTTGTGCATTTAACTCTCAACATGATATCATAGTACTAAGCTTAACATTAATTTTTTTTTTCCCGCAAATCCTAGTTGTGCACCATTGTAGCCACCACCCATTATGATCACCGTTGTCGCTATCATTCGTCGGCTGCCTCTCACGAATGTTCTTGATTCATCCTCTAATCTTGTGGTTCTCAACGTCAATGCTTAGACATCGTTAAAACTCACCACCTCCAATTATTCTGCTTTGCGCTTACAGTTCATATCTCTTATATTCTAGTATGACTTACTGAGATTTGTTGATGGCTTGCGTCTCTGCCTCCTTGCGTAGATAATGCCTATAGACACCACGCTTCCTCAGGCGAATCTTGATCATATTCTCTAGCTTCGCCAGGATTAACTTCTCCTCAATGCTATTGTTGGATCAATGTCTCCAACTCTTATGCAGTTTATTTCTGCATCCACTTCATCTAGAGACTTGTGGTAGATGCTGGAGAAAACCTACACTATTTCCTCATGTGGCATGATTATGACTCATCGTTAAAACCTTACAAGCCCTCACCATAGTAACAGATATATCACTGATTATATGTAAGACATCAAAAGAAACATTGATGCTCTTGCGCTTATGAATGTCAAAGTTGACTTTGATGAGATCTCTATTCATGTTACAATAATCTTGAGACTCTTAAGCGTATCATCATGCATTCTAACTTTAGTTCTATACTTTATATTACATGCTATGAGCTTTTGAAAAGGAAAAAAAATCAATATCGTATAATTTTATCAAAAAAAGCCTAATGGTTTTAGATTTATCATATTTACTCAAGACGATACGTAAGTATTCCTCGGGCTTTCGCGACTCTAACCATATTTAATTTTTTTTCCCAATTTAACTCCAACACAATCATCAATAATTTTAACTAATCCACTTAAAATTATCAGATTCAATTCAAATAAGGAATAATTTATTCTTGGAACTCTTCTTAGTGTAATCGTATCCTTCCATCTTTGTTTCACATCCTATTTAATCTGTTGTGATTTTTTTTTTTCAAAGAAGATAAATAATAGTTTTAAAATCCTATAAAATGTGTGTTTTGGTTGCTCGGGTAGATCATAGGAGGGATATTTTAGAAAAATAGTTAGCTATTTGGTAAATTAAAAGAATGATATAATAAATTTTACAACAACAATTGATATATCTATGTATAAGAATAAGATATACTTCCCTACTTTTTCATTAGGATAGTAAATGAACTAAATATTTATAAACAAGTTTAATATTTAATTTGGTAAGAACTTATTTATTTTCGTTCAAAGATCAATTAAATTAATAGGGTATTTCTAAAAAATAAATAAATGAATAAGGTTGAACAACTCATTTAACTAAACAAACAAATGTGAATACATATGTGTTCAATGTTTGTGAATAATATTTGTGAATATGTATCAACTTATTAAATAAATAAATTTATATTATCAAACTCAATAATTAATCAAACAAATTTAATATGTAAAAATTTCAAACAATTAAATAAACTTGAATTTAGAATTGAATTACATCTAAACAAACTAAGTTCAAGCTAAACTCAAACCATGCTCAAACTCAAAAAAAAGAAATCAAGTCAAATTTGAATAATTATTTTAATGACTTGATTTATTTTATGTTTGACTCAACTTAATTTGATTGTCTTATCAAATAAGCTTGAATATCATATAATTTGATTCGACTTAGCTTATTTACCATCCTACTCCCCGTGCACGATTTCATCAGCTGGTGTCTCAATCACTTTTGGATGCCCATAGTCTCTTTAAAATAAGTATACTAAAATATATTTTAAATAAAAATATAATTAGTGGAACTCACTTGTCAAGCAAAGAATGATAATTTTATAGGGCATTTTAACATGTAAACATGACAATCGAGTCTAGAGGTGTAAACTAATCATGTCAAGCCGGATTCAGTCATGCTCAAACTTTTTTATTTACCTATCAAATTTATTTATTAAGAATCTGATTGAGTTAATAGTATTGTTGTTCTTATAAATAAATAGGCTAAATATTTATCTAATGTATGAAATTTATATAATAATTATTATATATTTTAAAATATTATAAATAATCCATTTTTTATTTGATGTATTTAATAAATAATAATAATTTTATAATTAAAATTAAATAATTTAATAAACAAGTTTATTCATAAATTGATTATATTTTTTTTATAAATATTACCAAATTAAATTTATTATTTATATATATATATATATATATTATATTTAATTTTAAATATTTTATGATTAAATGTATGCAATCCAAAAAGGTTAAAACTAAGGGAGCAGTTATCCACGCCCCATGGATTACTAAACACACCCCATTTTCTAAATACACTCATCAAAAAAATATTTTATCATAATTCTTTCTAAGTACACACCATAAAATTCCTATATTACCCTTTCTAAAAACCCTAAAAATCAGACAAAACCTTAGTATCATCTTTCTACTTGCGATTTTCGTCGTCGTTCCTACTTGCGCCATTTTCGTTGTTGCCTTCGCCATTTTCGCCTTCTCTTCCTCTCATCTCTCCACTTGGGCAACTCAATTTCCAGCCAAATCAAACAATGTTAGTGCTCCTTCAAATCATTATTATTTTTGTTAGATTTTGTGTTTAGATTTCAAGTGTTCATGAAAATCTCTCGAATTGCAGTCGTGCGTCGTGCTTTCCTGGTTTGTCACTTGCTCATCTACAATCTATCAAGCGTACCAGGATCTGTTCGATCATGGTCTCCGAATGCAACACAATGTGTTCAATCAATGAACACCGAACGAAACACTAAACGTTCGACCTCCGACAGCTGAATACCAACAGATTTGTTCAGTTGTGTGTTGCCGAACATATTGTATTTTGTTCCATTTTGAGTGGCCGAACATCTCTGTTTCTTTTTAATACATGTTGGTTGTATATCTAATTCACTTGTTTCTTATGTGCAACAAAAATGTTGAAAATATTTTCAATGAGGAATAGACCAACAACTTCTAACAGCAAGCGTCAACAAGAGAGACTTGTATGAGAGGTCCAATCCTTACAAGAAGAGGTACAATCATCACAAGTACCCCCAAAAAGAGGTACCACAATAAGAATATGTGCATGAAGAGGTACCTCCACAAGTACCACTACAAGAAGATGTGCATGAAGAGGTACCTCCACAAGAAAATTTACCTTCAGGAATGAATGAAGGTGAAGGAGAGCACGATCCCGTTAGAGGGAACAATGAAGATGATGAAATATTACGTGAACCATTTCTAGGTGGTCCAAATGATCCATCACTGTTGTGGGATTTTAAAATACATGTATAACTATCTTGGATACATTTTGATATGATTTTGCATGTATAACTATTTTGGATATATTTTTGGAGTAGTTTTATATGAAGAATGTTTGTTGGAAGAATTATTATTTAAAGTTTGTAAATATGAATATGTTTGTCAGACGAGATTGATTGGTAAGTTTGTCAACGATTGGTGAGCTAAAAGCTAAGACCCGTGAGCAAAAGAATGTATCAATCGATTGACTAATTAATTAAAAAACATTCAATCGATTGAAAAGCATACTCATGCGAACAAAGTGTTTTCGAATCGATCAGTTGATCGATTAGATTCCCAATTGATCAGCCGGTCGATTGAGAAGCATACTCGTGTGAATAGAGCGCTCTCGAATTGATCAGTTGATCAATTGAGAAGCATACTCGCGTGAACATAGCGCTCTCTTTCTGTCTTTTTTTTTTTTTTCTTTTTTTCTATTGTTGGGCCTGATATGGAGAGATATCAGGCCCACATTGGGCTTGATATGAAGAGATATCAGGCCGAACGTGAGTCTGATCTCCTATAACAGAGTTGAGAAAAAAGAAGAAGGAAAAAAATAAAAAAATAAGAAGAAAAAAAAGAATTTTTTTTTCAAAACGTTTGAACAACCACAAGAAATGTTGAAAATAATAGCGGAAAACATATTTAAAATTCTTGTAATTTTAGAAATTCATAGGACCTGAAATGATTGCAATATGAGGTTTCTAGGTCGATTAGTGGTTTTGGTCAAAATCCACTAATCGACCTAGAGACTTCAGATTGCAACCATTTCAGGTCCGGTAGATTTCTAAAATTGAAAAAAGTCTAAATATGCTCTCCATATTTTCGACATTCCTAGTGGTTGTTCAAAGGTTTTGAAAAAAATAAATCTCTCTTTTTTTTTCTATAAAATGTTGGTTCACGTTTAGTTTGCAACCGAAGTCTTTCTTTAACATCTTCCAATCTCATAAGGTCCTATTTAACATATATATACACACAAGGATCAATACCTATCAATCCCAGACAAATATAGGCAGAAATTTCATGCAAATATTGACAAAAGGCATGCCTCTATCTGAGTAAATAAATCTTTTTCTTCTTTAAATGTCAATAATTGTTTTGTTTCAGGACCCTTTAAGAATAAACTGAGTCGGTCATTGGAATCAATGATCTTCTTGATATGATTTGTAGCCCTTGAACTAGGAACAACATAGTCAAAATTGTCTGATTTCTTCGACACCTTGCGCATCTTTCAAACATCACAATTAGCAGAGTAAGGATGCTTGGAATGTTTGATTAGGATTTATTGTATCCCTAACTTAATCTAATTATCAAACATCATAATTAGCATAGTAAGAATAATGGAAAACTAGAATTGGGCAATCAAATTAACATACATATGAGGACTAATTCCAGCTAAATTGTTCAAAATTTTGAAAAAAATAAATCTTTTATTGTTGGTTTGATATCTCTGGGTGGGCCCTTGAAACTGATATGAGAGGATATAAGTACCCAGTGACTTTGATATCACATAATGGGTTGAGAAAAATTAAAAAGAAAGAAGAAGAAAATGAAATTTGGCGCCGAAGCCCTTGGACCACTCACAAGATGGTAAAATAACAATGGAAACAATTTGGACTTCTTACAATTTTAGAAATCTCACGGACACGATGGTTGCGATCGATGTCTCTAGGTGATCGGTGGGTTTTAGTCCTATGGATTTTTAAAATTACAAGAAGTCTAAATATGCTCTCCATTGTTATTTTCGGCATTTCTAATGATTGTTCAAAGGTTTTGAAAAAAATAATTTTTTTTTTTTTCCTATTGTTGGGCCAGATATCTCCCCATATCAGGCTCACATTGAGCTTGATATGAAGAGTGTTTTATAACAATGGAGTGACATTGCTTCATCAAAACAATCAACATGTGCTTTACTTCTTCAACACGACCATTTCATTGAATATTTCTTCATATAATATTTTGAAATATGTGATCTCAAGAAGGTCTCGTCACACCCTCGACCATGCATTCTCACCAAAACCAAGTAGACCAGTAATGGAACGAAAACCACAATGACCACCACTTGGCACATCTTTAGTGCCAACAACATACTCGTGGAGATGAGATGGTAGTTGATCAATATAACCAATAGTGGAAGTTGAGCGAATGCGATGACGAACAATCTATTCAAAGTGATATAAAAAGTCAATACATGTTGAAAAATTCAATATTATTTAAATATATTAAAAAAATATATACGTTACCTTTAGCTTCTGCCTCCTCATTCTAGACAATCCTATAGGTTGTGGAAATGTCAGCCACTAATAATTAAAATATTTTTGATTAGCGAACAACTATCTTTGATAGACTCAACATACTCAAAAGCACTCGGGTCACACTTGGTTGATTTTATTTATTTAGCTTTCGAAGTTTTGGGTCGACCATAAGTGTGAGTGTTTACCTCTAGCACTTGCAGTGAGGTTGTTGTTGGATTGACAATCTCTCTCAATGTCCTTAACATTAACAATCTCTGTGAATCATTCGCCATTAAAAAAATCATGTTAACATCACCAACCACCTCAGACCATCGACTACCAATGTCATCCCTAACATTAATCGCCTTACTTGCCTCCATATCTAACTTTCTCCAAAACTTGTCAACACTATCTAATGGGATTGGCATGCCCACCCGAGTATATTCGGCAAACACATGTGCACAAGGTAAACCACATGTCTTCCGCAATACATAACCATACAACAAAGTATCTACGCCAGTCGCACTTATACCCTTCATTTCATCAAAAATCTTATCCAAAGCTGTAATTGAAACTACACCTCGCAAAAACTTGAACACGGATGGTTTGTATCGATGTTGAACTACATTAATACTCTTTTCAAATGAATATTTGACTGCGGTGTGAGATAACTCAAGTAAAGAGTGAATTTTAGTCCAACACGTCTCAAAATTACTCTGACTCTATCCAAGTTGTCTCTTCAATTTTGCATGTGTACTCTCAGCCCTATTTGTCGTTGTGTTGACAAAATGCATGACATTATTTGTCTAACAAGACACAAATCTTTCTTTGAAAGGATGAATCCATTGATTTGTTATTTACTGAATAACATTTGAATGGTTTGAATAATCTTGTTGGAATCTCCTAAACAACTCATAAAATGTAGCTTCATTTTCAGCTAACATCAATACATTCCACGAAGATATAAAAGAATCCTATTTCTCCTTGGTGCGAAATCCCTTTTTGCAATTTGCTAATATATTCCTATTAATATGCCACTGACACAATAAATGCTTTGAAGTGGGAAAAGTACTTTCGATCGCGTTCATCAATGCAATCTCTCGATCGGTTATAATTACATTGGGTAAAGATGAGTCGTCCATCAATGACCTCAAGATATGCAATGACCATAAGTAGTTATCTTCACGCTTAGACTCCAAATACACGCAAACAACGGAAAATGTCAAGTTTGTTGACGTAACAATACACTTGGAAAAGCACGCAACAGGTCAATACTCTTCGGGCGAGCAAAGAAAATATCCTTCACCGTGTTAGTTTTCTCGCACTACCTGTGATGGTAGAAATACTTTACTCCTTCAACTTTGCCATAAGGAATTGCATTTGTGATCGACCTCTACGCTCGATTATTTTATGCTTTTGTAGTGCATTGTAAATAGTCTTCATTGTCGACTTATTTTCAGAAAATCTCTCCTTTAACACACTCAATATGTCTTTCGGTCGACTGTGGCTCTTTGACAAGTCAACCACCAACTCCTCCTCAACACGTGATAAGCGTCCAGCAAATGAGTGACCTTCCAAATACAATGTGCAAGGATAATTATGCACGCCACAAATAACATTCAAAACCCATGGCTCGTTAATGGATATTTGCATATCTTTAATTAAAAATGGGCAACCACACTTCTTTGTTCCAGTAAGTCTCTCCTTACTCACTTTTCAGATCACATTTTTTCATCTTTCATATTCTCACATTTTTCTTCAGACAATTTCTCTTTGGGCTGACGATATTAGCCACTTCGTTCACATGCCAAAAACAATCGAGCCCATCTCCCACTATCTCCACTGTCTGACCTTTTCACTACTACAACCATTCTATTCGCCTTTGCCACCTTATGTACCCAAGCAACTAGTGCATCACGAGATTCAAAATATTCATTCGTAGTGAACACCATTGTATAATCCACTATTATCTCATTATTCATAGGACCAATACCACTACCCTCTGTAGAATGTGTATTTGATTTCTAATAAAAATAAAAAAAATATTATAACATTACAAATATAACTTTATAAAATGTAAAAATATGTATTGGTATTGTTCACTCGGTGTTCGCATACAAATGGATGAACATGACTCACATGTTTGGAACTAAGATACCAAACATATTTAGCTATATTCGGAAATAATCAACTAAACATATTTCGTTATGTTCGGTTTCCAAAAGTCGAACATTGCTCAGACTGTTTAGCCTGGTATGATCGAACATTGCATGTTTAAATAATTTTCAGACTGTTACAGTTCAAATCGCAATGATCCAAATATACAATTATACTACACGAACAAAATGATGAAAAAACTTATATTGTTCGTGGGAATTGGATCTTCATTGTCCATTATGTTTGATTTGTTACAAAAATGAAGTTTTGAGAGATATAAGATATTAGATTGTTAGGGTTTAGATAAAGAGAAAAAAAGAGAGTAAGAGAAGGGCGGAGGGAGGAGAAAGAGAGGAGCGAGATATAAATTTTATAAAGAGGATGTTTTAGATATTTTACTTAAGGATATTTAAAAAAAAAATTAAGATGCGTTTAATGATCCATGGGTGTGGATAGCCGCTCCATAAAACTAATCGACCAGATAAAAGCGTGACGACCGCGTGGCTGCCATGTTCCTTATCCCCGCCTCTTCCTATTTCCCTCCATCCCCCTTTGTTTGTTCCTTGCTTCTCTCCCTTTTCGCCGATACTCTCCAATGGCTCTCCGATCCCTTTCTTCCTCCCGGTTCGTTTACCCTAGCCTCAGTGCTCCTTGCCCCCCACCGTCAAGAGCCCATTCCGTCAGAACACCAGGTTCTTCCGCTTTTCCCCCAATCTCTCTCTCTCTCTTCGATTTCACTGCACTAACTCATAGTTTATTAGTCAAATATTATTTAGTTACATTAGCATAGCCAATACAATTTAACAGAAAAAAATTGTGAATAGGCAGAGATAGCAGCTTATGGTCAGCGCATGAGTGTAGCCTTGTGGGTCAGTGACCAAGCCTAAGGTCATGAATGAGTTGTAATCAAAATATTAATAGTTTCCATGTGTAGCCGACTCGGTCTTCTACTAAGATATGCTCAGGATCTTATAGAATCTTAACCTCGAAATGTTTTTTTTTTCTATTACTTATCGCAATTGTTCAGTTTGATTAAATTAACATTTGTTTTTTCTACATTTCTTTTATATGTTTTATCACTTCTTGGCAAAAATCCTTACGGGCATTGCTTGCCAAAGTAGTCAGTTGCTATGTGGAAACAAGTAATACATTTTATTGTAAGAGGTATGACCATACATTAACTTCATCTCACTAAGAATATATATAATGTATCCAATAGAATGCAAATATCACCAGGTTCGCTACTTTTTTTTTGGATCTAACTAGTCTTTTTTGCCTTTGGAGGGTGTCACCATAGGTATGATCTTCAAGCTTGATGTTACTGATCTTAAGTGGATGTTTGACTTGGCTAGTACTAAACATCTTATCAATATTATTTCCTTGAAAAATTATAATTCGGAGCTAGTCCTATGTTTTCTATAGACAACCCCGAAAATTACAATGTTAGTCACTTGTTTTGTCAGACACTCAAATAAGCTACATATAAGAAAAATGTAATAGAGTTTTGGTAGGTTGTTGTTATTGGTTGTTAGACTGATATTTAGTCTCATTGGCCACGTTCATTTTAATGCAAGACCAACCAACCTTTAACTTTTGCATCCAGTTTAAGCTTGTCCTCTTCTTGCCGTAGAGTGTGTAGAAGATTGGGCATGTGCCTCATTTGATTTCTCTCTTTTCAGTGAGTTTAGAATTATTTGCACTCCATACCTAAGTCTAGTAGGAGTCTTCAAGAGGTATTCTTTACCCATAAGTCGCATCTGTTACTATTAGTTTTCATTAAATTTATTATATTTATGTTCTCAACTGCCAAGTCTTTTTGGAAAAGCTTGTTTTTTCCCTAACATCATAAACCATTTTAATTCTTGAATTTCTATTGCCTCTTGTAGATTATATTATATATGACCTAAAAAACTTGGTGCAAATGATCATTGTTATTAAAGGGAATTTGAAGTGGCCCTAAAGATCATGAGTGTAAGGACAGGAAGAGATTCATAAGTTCAGAGTGTAGAGTCTCTTAGATCCTACAATTTAATTAAAATATTTTAGAATTATATTTGACATTAATAATTTATTAATCTGTAAATTCTATGTGAACAATTTCAACACTATCTTTCTAATATCATGAAACATTATTAAAAATAATCATATCGTAAATATATAAAATACAGTACAATTCTTAGTGTTTCATATTTATATAACAAATAAATGATGAATGATAATTATAAGATGGTTAATAATGACAATAATTAAAAAACTCCTACTTGGGAGCCAAAAAGTTTTATATAATTGAAAATTTTCTCAAGCAATAATGACATGAAAAAATTATTTTTTTTACATAAATATCAATCTTTAAAATTTCTAATTATTAGAGTTATTATTCCCTAGGTAGTCCTCTCTACCTTGATATAGTTTACCATTATTTTTTTTTTTACTTCTGCACCCCATATGTTGGTATATCTATGCTTGTATCCTATATATGCATAATTTAGTCCACAACATTCTTCCTTAAGCTGGTTCAAAACTATAAAGATATCTTAGCTTGTTATAAATATAGTTAATTGTAGAATCTCTTAAAGACTTAGTGAGAAAATCAGGTCATTGATCATTTGACTAATCAAAGAAGTGTGCATTTTCTTGGATTGCATTTTTTTCTTGGACAAAGTTATTATTAATCTCAATATTTTTTATCTTCTCATAGAAGATAGAATTAGAAGAAATTTGTACAATAGCTTGATTATCATAGTTTAATTCATTGGCCCTCTTAGAATATTGCCTAGCTCAATCATTCACTATGTGAACGACTCATGTAAAAGCATAGCTCTGTATTCTCTCTACTAGATCTGGGTACAAAAGTTTGCTTCTTGTTCTTCCAAGATACCAAGTTCTCTCCAAGAAAGAACACAATACTTTGATATGGTTATCCTATGTGTTGAATATCCTACCCAATTAGTCTTGGTATACCCTTCAATATGTAGACAACCTCGGTCAAGAAATAGGAGACCTTTTCTCAGATCATTCTTGAGATATCTTGGAATTCTTAAACCTGTTTTCCAATGGTTGCGACATGGAGCCTTAAAGAGTTAACTAATTACATTTACAACGAATGAAATATCAGCCATGGAGATTGTAAGGTAGTTTTAGCTTTCCAACTAATCACCTATATTTCCTTGGATCAAATAACCACTCCCCTTATTTGAGCATCAATTTGACATTAGGATATGTGGGAGTTTCAATCATCAACTAGCTTTGCTCCTAATATACCAGCCTCCTCAAGTATGTTAGACATATATTTCCCCTAAACGATATAAATCTCTCCTCTACCAAGCATGCTAAGAAAGTACTTCAGGTTGGTAAGAATTTTAGTTTGGAGGTGTAGACTTCTTCACTTTGTCTAGAGATGTTTTCTCTTTGCTCAAAGATTAGAGATTTATCATACAAGTATACCTAAAGACATGTGGTGGGAGTAAAAAAGAGCATCATGAGGAAAAGGAATTGTGAAGAGGATTTGACTATGAATCAGGGATAAAAATACCATGCCGAATTGGTCGAAAAAGGCGAAACATTTTGTTCCGCCTACCGATCGGCACTAGCACAACACGACACTTGGCTCCGTGGCAACAGAGAGGCGTCGTGCAACCTCATGATTGCTGCGGAGGGGTCGTGGGATGTCGCGACCACAACACAGGGGCCGCGCAACCCCCACAGCCGTAGCGGAGGCGCCGTGTGACCCTCGCGGCCACGGAGGCGCCGCGTGACCTCCACGGAGGGGCCGCAAGACCCTCGCGGGGGTCAAGCCTCGCGGAGGGCCGCGTGACCCCCGCGTCCGCCGCGGAGGGGCCGCATGACCCTCGCGTTCGCCGCGAAGGGGCCGCGCGACCCTCGGGTTCGCCATGGAGGGGCCGCGCGACCCCTCGCGCGCCAGTTGCGGAGGGGCCGTGCGACCCCTCGCTCGACCCCCGCGGAGGGGTCGCGCGACCCCCGCGTCCGTTGCGGAGGGGCCGTGCGGCCGTGCAACCCCCGCGACCGCGCCGGAGTTGAGCGAACTTGCGGCCGTGTAGTCGCGAGAACGTGTCTGTGGTGAGTGTTATTTTAATTAAAGCTTAGGTTAATTACTTTAATCAGCTCCTAGTTATGATAGGGATAATATAAAGAGACTTTATTAAACCCTAATAAAATTATCTAATTAATTTATTTTAATTCTAAAAAATATGATAATTTTTTATTTATTTATCTATTTTCATATTTATTCCCTTTTTTTAAAGATTATTTTTATATTTTAAATATTTATGTTAAATATTTTATTTTTAATTAATATATTATATATTTAAAAAATACCGAAACTATATCGGCATAACGCGATACGATACCAAAATCGTATTGTTCCGGTCTAGGACCGAAACCTCGACATGGGTCAAGATATTAAACCATGCTATAAAACACAAAACAAGACATGCAATTTATAAGGTGACATGTATGGACTTCCATATGAAGTAATAGAGAGCTGTGTCTTATTAATAAGATGTTTATTTTTCCTCTCAACACCACCATTTTGTTAAGTTGTATGAGAACATGAAGATTGTTGGAGGAGATATTGGTTATAGAGAAAGGATTGAAAAACATGAGAGAAATAGAGAGAAGGGATTAAAAGACATGAGAGAAATATTCCTTAGTTAGAATGCTCTTTGAATAAGAGTGAGTAGTCATTTATGAAGATAACAAAGTATTTGGCCAAGCGTTGAGTAGACACAAACCAAAACTCTCAAACATCAAAATGTACTCAGGAAAAGGGTGTAAAAGTGTATTTATGGATACCTGGAGGAAAGGAAGATCAAACATATTTTCTGATTACAATTGAGGTTTTGAACATTGGTAAACTAAACTACTGAGTTCTAGAAGACTCGGAAGTACTAAACCACAATGTAGTGATAAAATGTTAAGATTAAGTCTGACCATAATGAAGTGATACAATCCTTAAGACTCTTAAGTCTTAACCATAATGAAGTGATACAATCCTTAAGACTCTTAAGTCTTAACCATAATGAAGTGATACAATCCATGTACTCTTAGTTTGTAAATTCTAACTAGAAACAAAATCAGAATAAATGCTCAGAACAATTTATCTACTTATTAAGTTTTCTAACAGGTAGTAGATTTTAATGTAATTTAAGGTATCTGGAGAACCAAAGAAAGTGCTAAAGATGGTGCAGGTGTGATGTTGGCAACTCCCTGGATAGATGAGAGTTCATCTGGTAGAGTGAGTGACACTCATAAGATGAGATGTAGATATAAGATCAGACAGAAGAGAGATATTAGCAGACGTATGCTTAGAAGCTATATAATCCAACATTTTGACCCATCAATGTTTGTAATAAAAACTGATAGAAGCATCATCATCAGTTAGAGGTGACATGGACAAAGTTGACACGTTCTGAGATCTAGTAGTCTGCCACTTGAGAAAACATAGATAATCCTTAATTGGTATATCAAGGGTTGGTCTATAGGTAAGAGTATCATGCTTAAGAATGCACTTAGATTGATCCATTCCTCAAGGGATCACTTGAGAATGAAGCTGGAAGAAACAAACAACAGTCATCCGAACTTGGTAATCAGAAATTTCAACAGAACTGGAAGATCTGCTGGAAATATGACACAAAACAGATCCATTTCCATTGATTTTGGAGGTCTGAAGCAGGCTGAAACAGGTTTCAGATCTCGAGATGCAAAATCGCTGGATTGCTCTGCTGAATTATAGAAAAAGTGGAACATATTTGATTGGGGAATATGGTGGAACCAGACAACTTTGTGGCCGGAAGAAACAGATATGCAGATTCTGGAAGAAGAGAACTAAAATTATGCTGCAAGAAAAAGAATGGTGTGATCCAGAAGTTGAAATCTGGAACAATGGAGGCTGAGACGCTTGTGATGGAGAGGGCCTAGATCGTGATCCCTAAAACCAAGACAGAAAGGCTTATCAGAGTCCCTTGAGAAGTAGAGTGCATGCCCAACCAAAGGGATTAAGAGCAGCAGAAGAGGAGGAAATCACAGTTCCTGTTTTCGGACAAGAAGGAAGTGGGATGGCTCCTAGAAAGACTTGCCACAGAAAGAAGCTTTCCACCATGAAGGAGGCGTCAACCCTTGGAAAGAATCATGTGGTGGAAGATTGGACATGAAGGAAGACTCATTGGCGGGAAGCTAGTTGGCGGAGCAAAGAATTTCATCTCTAATATCATGTTAATTAAGGAAATTATTAGGGTTATTTTTTCCTAGCTAGGCTCCTGTACCTTGATATGATTTACCATTATTGTTCTTTTACATTTACACTCCTCAAATTGGTATATTTACACTTGCCTATTCTATCTATGATTTAGTTCTCAACAGTTATAATGAAAACAATATTGGAATATGCTTTGATGTATCATGATTAAATTTGTATCACAATTGAGCCTTGGTTACAATTAACTTTGAGCATGGTTGGCAAATTTGAACAATCCCTATATGGATTAGTTGAGCTGGATCGTGATTGACATTGGCCAATTGTTCCAACTGATTTCCTGGATACATTTATGAAATCAAAACAAATGTTGAAATAGCAGAAGAAACTAGATCAAATTTAAGGAGAAATCAAATGGAAATAGAGAGCAATGAGAAGGAATTAACTGACTTGATTTGAAAGAGAACCCATGAGATTATCGCTGCTTGAAACATCCATAATGATTATTGGATTCTAACTACCATCCACAAGGAGCTTATGATGACGACGATAAAAGCAAGTCAAGTGTTGCCAATGGTGTGCTTTATCTATTTGTTAGGTGGAAGGGCTATGTTTTTTTAGGCTAGCATTGGCTATCTAGCCCTTCGGGCCAACAAATCTGGGGATGACCAGCCAGGTCCACGGAAATTTCCCATCGGCTATCAGAGTAAATCCGGAAGTGCTCGCAATGGACCAACAACCCAACATCCCAAGTTTGTCATCCCACCGAAGGAAAATACCATTCTGTGCGCCGAAGCGGGGAATCGAACCGTGGGTGTTTAGGAGACTACATGGGCGCCTTGCCGCTGCACCATAACCCGGAGTGCAGGTGGAAGGGCTATAGTGGTTCAGGAACAAGTGGATATGTAATAGTCTTTTGTACTTTAAATTATGTATTGATTTGGTTGACTTAAGACTTTAGGTAACAAAATCTGATTAAATTTGATAAGTTTCAACCTAATTAAACCTATTTTACCTAATCTAATTTAATTGATTTATTAAAATCAGATTAAATATGATTAAAATTTTGTCAAATCAAAGTTATTAACTAATTTAATTTATTTATTAAAATAGATCAAATTGATGGTAAAGTATCTCTAAAACTTAAAAGAAAGTTCTATAAAATAACAGTTAGACCTATTATGTTAAGCTGAATGTTCTCGAGACATGAGCAAAATATGAGAATTGCAGAGATGAGGATGTTAAGGTTAATGTGTGGACATACGAGGATGAACTGAATAAGAAATGAAAACATTAGATGAAAAGTTGGGATTGCATTTATTCAAGGACACGTTTAAGATGATACAATCATGTATTTAGACAACCAATAAATGCTCCAGTCAGGCGGTGTGAAACTATAACAAATATGTAAATCAAATGAGTAAGAGGAAAACAAAAAAAAGACTTGGTTAATAACAATAAAACTAGGTAGGATTTATTTAAATATAGATGATGATATAGTAATGGATAGAGCCCAATGATATAGAAGAATCCATATAGCTGACTTAGTGGGATAAAGCTTGGTTGTTGTTATATTAAAACAGATCAGAATTTAAGTTAATTAAATCAGAATAATCAAATTTATTTTAACTAATTTTATTTGAGTTAAAATCCTATTTAATCAAATCAAATTTAACATCATGAAAATCATATTTATTTTAATTAAATCTGATTTGATCAAAATCCAAATTAGCTAAAGTCATATCACTTTAATTTTTTTTTAAATCAAATTGAATTAAATCTGATTTCAAAGTAGATTCAAATCAAATCAAATTAATTTAATTTAATATATTTAACTAAAATCAGGCTAATCAATTTTAATTCAATTAATTCTGATTTAATTTTATTAAAATCAAGAACCAAATATACTTACTATCTTTTTTTTTGTTTTTAAATTCTCTAGTATCAATATATAGTATTAATATTTCATGAAAAATAAGATGCATTATTCTTAGATTTTCTTTAATATCTTTTGTTTTCTTATTCATTAAACTTTTCTTTTGTTCCTTTCATCTTTTCCATTTTATTTTTATTTTCTTCATTGATTTTGATCTGAGAAAGTCGATTCCTATGTTTTTAGAACGTTTAATACAACCATTGCTCTAATACCAATACCAATACCAATACCAATACCAACAACTGTGGCCCTGAGTTCTTCGTAATGCAACTACTAAATTGTATGATGCATTCAACACTAGTGTATTGTGGAAAAAGAACTTGCCATGAGTGAATTCTTGTATTTGAGGCTTGAATTTAAACTTATGTTCCCATATACTTCTTCATTAAGGTTCAATTTTGGAGTAACAGAAACAGGTCATGCTATGTTTCTTTCATGAGCAGGAAATGTCCATAATGGAAATGTTTACACACATTTTCCCTCATGGAGTTCATCTTTTGCACCTGTATTCTCTTGCAAGAATTTGGGCAATAATAAACAACACAAGAGAAGGTTAGCATTTTTCATATGAACCATTAAAGTAGCTGGAAGTTATCATTTCCAATGATTAAGATTTGCCATATTCTCAGAGCTGGAATCATCAAGTGTGCAACCATTGAAGAAATTGAGGCTGAGAAATCTGTGATTGAGAAGGATGCTGTATGTTGTTGTGACTATACTTCATAAGGCTGATAGTGTACTTATGATTATATCAAATGTACTCCATAAGTTCAATTTTCCAGAGAGATAGGATGGAGAAGACTATTGAAACAGTCCGAGCAAGTTTCAATGCAGTGAGAACAGGAAGAGCAAATCCTTCTATGCTTGACCGAGTTGAGGTTTGCCACTTATCTTGTAAAGGCTATTTCTGACAGAATCTACTTTCTTTTATTGTATATCATGTTTTGCTACTGTTAAATAACAGAGATAGAAATTCTTTGCATGTTTTATTTGCTAAATAAAATGAACAGCAGTTCCTATGTCTTCATTTTGAATTTTGAATTTTGAATTTTACAACCAGCCCTATTTCATTCTCTAATAAAAAAACAATTCTAAAAAGGGATCAGGGGAGTTTTCTTATCTTCTTTTTCACCAAGTAATCCTCAAAGATATTCATCCCCTGTACTTCATGTCTTTATGCTGTTTTTCAACCTACACTTTGACAGTAGTTATTATACTTCTGGATGATATAGGATCCTTTTTCCTTATCACACTGAAATTCTTTTCAATGAGACAACAGCAAAAATGCTCTTGAGTTTGTCTTCCTCCTATTTTCTTTGACTTGTTAATATATTTTGTTGTTATGAGACTTCATTTTACTTCCAGGTTGAGTACTATGGTACTCCTGTCAGCTTGAAGAGTATTGCACAAATCAATACACCAGATGGAAGCACTCTTCTTGTGCAGCCCTATGACAAATCTAGGTATATTAGTCAGTTATCCAGAATTTACTCCTTTTTTTTGTTTGTTTGTTGGGTTAGGAAAAAATTTCTATTTCTCCTGTTTAATAAGTACATAGTTCAAGCTTTATCTAGAATATGTAGTTTAGTCTCCCTATAAATGCTTGTTTGATAACTGTCATGTTATTAATAGAATGATATTGTTCCATTACTTCTAACTTGCTAAACAGTTTTCTGATAAAATTAGAGTTTCCTTCTTTTTACTCCTTGTCTCTTGAGGCACATCCTTCCTTTTCTGTCCTCATTATAGAAACCATTCTTGTTAAAAAAAGTTTGCTATTTTTTCCTACATTACTTTCTATAATGCCGGTGATACTGCCTCCATATAGCCATTGTGCAGAATGTGACTTTTATGGCTTCATACGGAATCTTTTGTGCACATAATTTTCTTGTTACCCATCCATCAACTGCAACCTGCTCCCTAGTGGAGTGTGCTCTCTTACAATACTAGGTTGCTTTTTTGCATAACCTCCATATTGCAGGTCCTGTACAAGTATCCAAACTTCTATCATAAGAATTAGCATTAACCAGGCCCAAGCCCAGAGCTAGTCTAGCATGATTTGGACTAAAATATTTGGCAGTCTATAATGTGGAAACATAAAATAGGTGGCAATAGAAAAAAAGAAAAGGAAGAAGAAAGGTGTAATGCAAAACCTTCATCATTGAATTATTTTGGGAAGAAGAAGAATGGTGTAAATAAGGCTTCATGGTTGGTGTGATCATGAAGAAGAAAGGTGTAATAAAAATATCAACATGTAAAAAACAGTAAGATAATTCACTAAAAAAACATTGATCTTAAAGTCTTCTTTGCCATCATGATTAAGCCATGTTTCTTGTAACTATTTAGGGTTTAGTACATGGATCCCATCCATCCTTTGAGATCTATACAAGGCTGCACCGCTGGTTAAATTCCATTCACTTTAACGAAAAATAATCTCAAGATCAAAAAACACATTTTTTCAAGCCCAAAATCCCCCCCTCTAATTTCATAACTTGTTCATCTTTTTTTTTTTCCTTTCCATCTTTTTATCTATTAATTATAAAATGAGATTACTCACCTTCTTTCTCTTCTGCCATCTCTTTGCTCATGGTAATTTCATGGTTTAAAATGTCATTTGGTGTCGGTTGTGTTGACCAACATGTGGAACAACCAATACTCATGAGCCATGAGATCTTCACATGCACGACACACGGCTCCTCTCCTCTCCCTTCCAACTCCCCTGCTTCCCCCTTCTCCAAGCAAGTGCCTTAGCACATTTTTCATCACGCATGCATCATCAATGATAGCATCACATGGTAATCTTGTAGAATCGCCGTATCATGCAACTCTATTAGTTCCTCCTCCTCCCTTCGTGTCGGCATTAAAACCATACTAAAATCCAAGCTCCTCCATCAGCGCCAACTCTTTGGTGCCAAAATTACACAAAAACCTAGTTGACACACGTAAGCCATTATGTCCTACTCTTCTTCTTGTGAAACCGACATAGCAGCGCTCCTTTGTCCTTCTCCACCTTTGGCACATCATCGACATGATACAACACTGATGACATCGTCTCAAGCCACCAGGAACTAAAATATCGGCTCGACTCATGATTTCAATCTTTTGGTTAATTTCAAACTTTTAATTTTTTTTCCTTGATATCTTCCATCTCTCTTAGAATATATATAAAAAAACTTCCTATCAACATCTCGCTAGAGGTCATTTTCAAACTTTTATTTTCTCTCCTTTGATACCTTCCATCTCTTTTAGAATATTATAATAAAAAAAATCTTCTATCAACATTTCTCCTCTATTCCTTTGCAAAGATGTTGGGACCTTCTACATTTTGTCAGCAACCATCCCATACATTCTCTCCATTGATTGCAACCTTAAGAGATTGATTAGTTATTTCTCAATTCTAATAATCCCCTTTGTCTTCTCTTGAGTACATGAAAGAACTTTCATTCTTTTTTCTCTTTTCTTTTTCAGCATCTTCTGCTTCCCTTCCAAAGTAATATTAGGCTTCTTTCTTCTAATATTTCCTTACCTTTTAATTCTTTTACAAGTATTTATTGAAATTCTAATCATTTTTTTATTCTAACCTTTGGATTTGTTCCTTGCATACTTTATATCCCTTCTATATAGTTAATTTGAAGGAAAGTTAAAGAAAAAGCTCTTTTGAAGCACAAATCAAGTCACAAACTTCAGCATCACATATCTAAAAGCTCTCAACCATTGCATTAATACAAAGTCTTCTCCTTGGCATCGCTGTAGGATTTTTCCTTTTTTGTTTTCTTCTTCATGTAACAAACTAGACATTTATCAATATTTAGACTCCAAGTTGAGAGGGTATATTAAAGTGGAATATATAGTAAAGTCACAGATAGGGCGGTTATTGCATTATAGATTGTGTGGAAGTTTTTTTCTTCCAATTTTCTTTTCTAATTGTAAAATTTCATATACTATTTGTAACTTTCAGCTTAAAAACTATTGAGAAGGCAATAGTAAGTTCTGACATTGGTTTAACACCAAACAATGATGGAGAGGTGATACGACTAAGCATCCCTCAATTGACATCTGAGCGGAGAAAGGTTGGTTTGATTTTTTATAACTTTTACTGATTTCACATATTTTATATTTAGAAAGTTATTCATGAGAAGAATACTTGGAAACATATATTCTTCAAAGATGCTTTATTGCGATACCTGTTGCTGTCTCTTCATTCCCTCTTCTACCTGGTTACAGACTTATCTTGTGTTTGTTATGTTTTTCTTTGCAGATTAATATTATTCATGAATTTATTTTTAGATAGTTAAGTTCTCGTTGATTCACAAATTGTCTTTTGATTCTGCTTTACTTTATTTATAACCTCATGTAATTTGTATAAGTACAATAAAGAACATTAGTTGATTTGCAATGATTGAGGAGGGAAGGGATGAGCAAGTGCTCGTGTACAACAAGGATGATCGAGCATACCACTTTGGAGAACATAGAACTATAAATATGCTCTCTTCTCCTTCCTTTCTTCTTCTTCTTCCTCCGTCTCTTCCTCTTCTTTATCCTCCTCTTCCTTCCCGTCCTCTTGATTTTGGACATCACCATCTCATATTGACATGTAGATTAGTACTAAACCCATCTCATTCAAGTCCAACACTGAAGCCCTGATACAGAATAAGATTTCTAAACTTGATCTAAGCTATGCTTTGTACACTTGTACTCCTTGTTTTACGAAATAAAAACTGTTATTGGAGTTTCTTTATTTTGGATTATAGAATTTACTGAATTAAACTGTTGGAGTTTTTTTTTCTTTGTGTGTAGTGTATGACTTCATCCTTAGCAGAATATTTGCAAATCTGTATATTCTGCTCTGCTTGTATCTCTTAAGCTCAGTTAGGGTTTCTTTAAAAGGATTTAGATTTAGTTTGAACTTGGAAGAGTGTTTAGATTTAAAATGTTGTTTAGATTTATTTGGGAGTTTATTTAGATTTTTTTAAAAGTTGTTTAAATTTATTTGGGAAGTTACAGTCCTTAGATAACTAACTCGTAATTTTATGAAGAATAAGTCTCACTGCTGACCTATAAAAGAGGATAGGATCTCTCATATTAGATCATCTTTCAGTTAATAATGTTTTCCCTCTTTCAGTGGACAAGTGTTCCTCGTGCTACTTCAATTGTTATTAAAGCCAAATTTGTGTTCGGTCTCTATTTCTCAATTCTTTCCCACATTGTTCACAGTTGGACCACCAAGCATTGTTTGCTTCCTGAGCCTGTCAGATCAGTAAACCCATAGTACATCTTAGTACTGCCTGAGTTTTCAAAACGTGCTTATGAGGAACCTGGAACCCAGTAAACATTGGCTTTCTCTTCCAAACATTTGCACAGCCTTTCTGTCAAATTTAACTAATAGATGCAAACATCTTGATTGTTTGTTAACTTGGCATTCAAAATTTTACAAGGAACTATCAGCCTTATGATTGCCAAGATCCTCAAGTCAGATCATCAGTGTTCTTCAAAGGAACCATTAGTTAATTAGAGTGAAAAGTCACAGTAAATAAAAGTTTGTGACATCTTTCAATTTATCTTCACTTAGTTTTGCTGTTCAATATCAAACATGTTTTTTCTAAATCCATTTGTCAATCTCATCATGATCTTCTTGAAGTTGTATTTTTCCCAATTATTTGAGACAGTTGTGCTTTTCCTAACTATTTAAGATCGGTTATATGAATCTTATCCCTCAATTGACCTCCATACAGTTGGGTTATGCCGTTAATAAATTAATTTCGTAGCCTAAGCTTATTTATTTTATAACTTATAACATCAGAAAACTTTTTGTGCTCCATTCCTTCTCACTCAAATTATTCTTCTCGCTGACCTGATTTATCTGCTAATTTGATGTTTATGTCACTCCGATGTTGGTTCAGGAACTATCCAAAGTTGTTACCAAACTTGCCGAGGAAGGAAAGGTAATGGAGAATTTCTTTTCTTGGCATATGCTTTGCTGATAGTGGCATACCAAGTAGTTCTTTTAATTTCACAATTTCTAGTAGGTTATATCCCCAACTATGAATACCACTAGTCTGTAATTTTAGACAGTCTAGTTGGTTGTCTACATTTTTATAATTATCAATATTTCTCTTGCCAACTGTTCTGAACTTTGGTAGCTTAATGCCTTAACAAGCGATTCATATTGTTGACATGAGTTCATCTTTGCTTCTTTTTTTTCCATGGATTAGTCTCTAGTCTGTCAATTATGTGTTGCTTCATTTGGGTTAGAGTAGGGTCGTGAGTTACTGTTTTTTTTTATAGTTTTATTCTATTTTTTATTTTTTGGTGATGTATTGAGATGGGGTAACTCTGTCCATATGTTTCTTTCGCAATATTATTCTCTCTCGCCGTAATGCAAAAAAGGGTAATGTATAAGGATGCATTGGGCATTTTGGAATGATTTTTTAAGGTCCTTAACAGTTAAGATTGCAGCTTAACAAGCCAATCAACTGACTGGGGTGACTCTATGTAACAATGAATTTGCCACTAATTATTTTTTTTACTCAACATAGACATTGCATAAAATATACGCACAATTTCTCATCTAATCTTTAATCTGGATTTGTTTATCCTTGGAACCTGATTTGAAAGATCAATTCAAATCTAGCACTTGTACGAATTTTCTGTTTCACTTTGCTTAACAAGAGAACAAGATTTGCAGTCTTACAATGATAACTTTAGAGTAACACGAAACTAATGCAATATAATGTCTATTTATTGAATCTATTTAGCAGTTACCACCATGATTGTTTGTATAAAAGGAAATGAGGCTCTCACAGTTAATCATTTTCAGGACACTGTTTATGTTTTGTGATGGCTTGATGGTATCTTTGTGCTTTGGCAGGTTGCAGTAAGAAATATACGAAGAGATGCAAATAAAGCTTACGAGAAACTTGAGAAAGTTTGTGTTATTGGACTCTTAGCAACGAAAACTTTTGACTTGAGCTCATTTGTGGACATCTAATATACATTTTTCTTAATATCTTTCAGGAGAAGAAACTATCTGAAGATAATGTTAAAGATTTGTCAAGTGATCTTCAAGTATGTTGTGTGTCACTATACATCTGAAATGTGGCTATTTGTCAGACTGTTTCTTATATTTAAACAATTCTAGGTAATTTTGCCCTTTGAAATGCCTATCAGAATATGTGCTTATGAAATTTCTGTACCCTCTGTCTAATCATTTTTCAGAAAATGACTGATGAGTACATGAAGAAGATTGAGGTCGTCCAAAAACAGAAGGAAAAGGTAGTCTGATCACTGCCAATCAAGTTTCATTAGTGTATGCATGGAAAATAGATGCTTTTCTTCACATATCCACTATCACCAAAACATTTTAGATGTATTCACAAATAGCCGTTGCTCAATTTACTTTATTAGTTTGACCATTCTAAATGAACTCGTTTTGACAAAGTATCATAGTATCTGAGCCTACAAAATATGAAGTTTTTTTTTTTGTTTTTAAATCTGCTTTTTCTTTGACAGCGTTGTCTTCTCTCAAGCTGCCTTGATTTCGCGTAACGTTGTTTGTGTTCTTACAGGAACTGTTAACAGTCTAGTGCCCAACAAACCATGTGCATCTATTAACTTCTTTTGCTGGCGATCATACTTCACCGAATTTATGGCGGTCTTAATTCTTTTCCGTGTGTACAAAGTCTCTTTCGAACTACTGATCATGGTTCTATTAGGACTTGAAGATCGGCATTGCATTTGATGCCGTGAATTCTGTTTTGTGATTTCATCTTTTTTGATTTAGTGCATGATCAAAGTATTGTCCTTGAAGAACTTATCAGCTGTATCATAAAAATATGTTATACATGAATGACGAATAAATAACAAATAGAAATAAACAAATATAATATAAATACATGTGAAAAAGACAAGTTTATCCACGGTCAAGATACTAAATAAGTCAAAAATCCCACCTACCAAATTAATTCCTTTTAAAGCTTAATTTTTAAATTTACTTGAATATCTAAATTATAAAAAAACTAAAACAATGATTATAATGTTTTTTTTTTAAATTCAAATTTTAGTTCTTCGATTCCCCCGTTCCAATCCGTCTTCAAAAATATTTTATATCAATATTTTTATGATTTATTTTAAATATATAATCGATTGAGATATTAATTTTAGACCCTTAGAACAAATTTATTACATTCTTTATAATTACGTATTGTTATCAGTTGACTGACGCACGTAGTTGATTAGAATTTATAAATAGAATATAAAAAATTTAAGAGTAGATCGTAAAGGTCAACTGTTCATATAATAGTCGATTGAGTTATATCATTCATTTGTCGACTAGTACTAAATATTTAAAGAAGTAGTTGGGATACTTGGAAAAATTGACTATTCAAATTTATTTCCTTTTCTTCCCCGCCACGTGCCTGCGCCGCGCCCTTTTTTTTTTCTATATATATTTATATATATACGTGTGCTTCGCTTCAGTCTCACCACCTCCATCTGGCCAACAATGGGCGACATGTCCAAGAGGAACTGCTGCTGGTACGAAGAGGAGATCGAGCAGAATCTGAGATGGTGCTTTGCTCTCAACAGGTTCATCGATCGCTCACCTTAATTTTTCCTCGATCTTTAACCTTTCCTAATCCTCCTCCTCCTCCTCCTCTGCGATCTTTTATTGCTTGGCAGCATCCTGCACACCGGCTCATCTCAGTATCAGGACATCGCTTTGCTCGACACCAAGCCATTCGGGAAGGTCAGTGCGCTCCGGCCGGCAGCCGCGCGAGCGGCGTGCACAATTTTTTATGCATAATTCATCGATCGATCTCCACTTCTTGATTGGTTAGTGCAGGTTCTTGTTCTTGACGGGAAGCTTCAGAGTGCAGAAATGGATGAGTTCATTTACCACGAGTCTCTCGTTCACCCTGCCCTCCTCCATCACCCCAAGTAATTAATTAATTAATTAATTAAATACTTCACACACGCACGGTTTTACTTTTCTATTTTATCTTTAATTATGTTCGATATATCTATCTTCAGTCCCAAGAACGTATTCATCATGGGGGGAGGTGAGGGTTCCACAGCAAGGGAAATCCTGAGGCACTGCACGGTGGAGATGGTGACCATGTGCGACATAGACGAGGTATACATATATTCCTGTTAATTAAACAATGAAAGATCTGAATAGATAAAATTGACAGGAAGTGGTAGATTTCTGCAAGTCTCATCTTCTTGCCAATAAAGGGGCCTTCTTTGATCCTAGACTCCATGTCGTAATCAATGATGCAAGGTAACTCATTCATTAATTAGCAAGTAATCAAGTAATTAAACGAGTGTTTTGGTAATTATGGAAAAGAGCTGAGTTGGAAAAGAGAAAGGACCAGTTTGATGTGATCGTAGGAGACTTGGCTGACCCTATTGAAGGAGGACCATGCTACAAACTGTACACCAAGTCCTTCTACGAGGGGACCCTAAAGCCCAGGCTCAAGGAGGGTGGAATCTTTGTCACACAGGTCTGAAGGATGCATGATTCAAAACAAACAGAGTTTTGAAATGAAAAATAACGAGTGTTTTTTCTTTCCCTTTTTTTGTCTGTTCTAGGCAGGACCAGCAGGAATCTTTTCTCATACAGAAGTGTTTTCTTGCATCTACAACACACTCAGACATGTTTTCAGATGTAATACACAAACTTTCACCTTTTCTCTTCATAGTTTTGTTATCGTCGATTTACTTTTACACCATAATTCAGCTCTTTTTGCTCCTGAAAGCTTAACCTTTCTTTGCAGATGTTGTGCCTTACTCTGCTCATGTACCTTCTTATGCTGATACATGGGGTTGGGTCATGGTTAGATATATAATTGACATTCTTATACAGTGCAATTAGTTCGACTGAACTATCTGAAAATATACCTTCTGATGTTTACAGGCATCTGAGTCACCACTGGATCTAGATGCTGAGAAGTTTGACGTGAGGATTAGGCAGAGGATTGAAGGAGAAAACAGATTCCTTGATGGCAAGACCTTTGCCTCAGCTTCCATCTTGAGCAAAGCTGTGAGGAAATCGTAAGCAATTAATTCTTACAGATCTGAGTAGTTAATTACTTAGTTAGATGCTAATCCTTTTTGGTTTTTGATCAGGTTGGCAAAGGAAACCCAACTGTACACTGAAGGATCAGCCAAGTTCATTTATGGCCATGGAAACTGCAATGATACTCGAGCTTGAGACTCGGCTTGAAGACCAAAGATGAAAAAGATGGCCATGTTTAAGTCTCAAAGTTGTGACAGAATAAAATTGTGGCTTCACTGACGACTACTGTACGTTTTTCTCCTGTTTGGTTTCTTTGGTCGACTGAATTGAGGATCGTGATTTCCAGTTATAGATTTTGTTTTGGGAGAAGCATAAAAACTTGTTGATGCTTGCCTCTTGCAAAGCAAGTTTGTAGGCGACAATATGATGTGTCTAAAGTGAAAGAGTAATCCGAAACATCCAACTAAGTCAATGATGCATCTACAAGATCTAGTTATCAATCATCTATAAGGCTACAATGGCATACGAAGGCCTAATTTGAATCCAACTCCAAAGCCATTGTTCTTTACTTGCCGCCGGATAAATTCCTACAAGTACAGCAGAATGATCTTCAGGGATCGGGCAACAATCATAATCTCATCTCAATGGGGAAGAGAAGAGGAAGGAGAGCATGCTTAATTCAACATATCCAATTGAATCAAATCCCCTCCTCTTATACCTTGACCCATCCCGGTGGGGGACCATCCACATAAAAGACTTATAACCAGTTAACAATCCATTAATGTTAACGAATCGGTTTATTGAATTTACACAATTAATGCACATCGAATAGCATAAACCCCCTTCATGCGTTATGCACTAGATCACTTAATTGAGATTTTATTCCTTAATGGCAATTGTTGTGTATGTTGTTAATCGTGTATTAGCCCACCAAATGGAGACTTAATCTTTCATAAAGTACACATAATATAGTATGCATACCATGAGTTTGGGTAAGCATCTTTAGCTCTTAGTTGTGTTTGTCTATGGTAAGGATTTTAAAATATATATTTAAAAACTCTTCTTTGTTTTAGATCTACCTAAAGAATACTACAGTCTATTAAAGAATATTTTCTAGAATATTTTCTTAGTGAAATTTTCCAGAATATTTTCTTAGTTTGTTTATTTATTGATTTCTTGGTATTTTAGGTTTTTTTTTCTATTTTACATTTGTAATAGTATTTATATACTGCACATATCATTAATAAAGTTTTGTGCATTTAACTCTCAACATGATATCATAGTACTAAGCTTAACATTAATTTTTTTTTTCCCGCAAATCCTAGTTGTGCACCATTGTAGCCACCACCCATTATGATCACCGTTGTCGCTATCATTCGTCGGCTGCCTCTCACGAATGTTCTTGATTCATCCTCTAATCTTGTGGTTCTCAACGTCAATGCTTAGACATCGTTAAAACTCACCACCTCCAATTATTCTGCTTTGCGCTTACAGTTCATATCTCTTATATTCTAGTATGACTTACTGAGATTTGTTGATGGCTTGCGTCTCTGCCTCCTTGCGTAGATAATGCCTATAGACACCACGCTTCCTCAGGCGAATCTTGATCATATTCTCTAGCTTCGCCAGGATTAACTTCTCCTCAATGCTATTGTTGGATCAATGTCTCCAACTCTTATGCAGTTTATTTCTGCATCCACTTCATCTAGAGACTTGTGGTAGATGCTGGAGAAAACCTACACTATTTCCTCATGTGGCATGATTATGACTCATCGTTAAAACCTTACAAGCCCTCACCATAGTAACAGATATATCACTGATTATATGTAAGACATCAAAAGAAACATTGATGCTCTTGCGCTTATGAATGTCAAAGTTGACTTTGATGAGATCTCTATTCATGTTATGAATGGTTTTAGTCAAGACTACTGTAATATCTCACATGCCCTATAAGTTCATAATGTCCTTGTTACCTTTGACGAGCTCTTTGAGCAACTCCTTAGCTATGTGGCCCAGCTACAAATCTCAACACCATTTCCATATTCAGTGCCAGTGATTGCTCTTGTGGCTTTAATAGGGAATTCATGCACCCAATATTCAAACTCTCATGGTGGTCATCAACAGACTTCTAATTCAAACTTTATGCAGCTATAGGTGTGATAGATTCTAGTGGTGTCCTATAAATTGCACCTACCTACCTCGGTGTTGCTTGCACAGCTGGTCGTGTCCAGTCCTAATCACTATCTTGGGTAGAGTCGTCAATTTGGGTTGAACATGTCAAGTTGGCCCACTCCACCAAAAATTTAAGTGAGTTGGGTTGGAATTTTATCAACCCAAGCTCGTCGCGAGCCGACCTGTCTAGGCTCGCGACCCGCTCGGGTCGGCTCTCGACCTGCTCGGGTCTGCCTGTGACGAGCTTGGGTTGGTCCGCGGGTTGAGAAACACATGTAAGCCAAGTTTTATATTAATTTATTATCTTTATTTGTTATAATTTTAAAATAAAAAAATATTTTTTTTATCAAACATGAGTTACTCATTTGTATCTATTTATATTTAAAATATCTATTTTTGGATACATTTGATTGATGAAACCTTTTCGAAGCAAAACATTGAAGATATGAAACTTTTTTTAATTTTTAATGGGTCCGCAGGTTGACCCGTCTAACCCGCAACTCATTTTGGATCGGATTGGATTGAGTTTGGGATTTTCCAACTTATAAAGATTATGAGTCAGTTCGCCTCGCCTTGCCAAATGGTTGGCCCACCACGGGCCAACCTGCCCTGCCACGGATTGGCCCGTCTGATAACTCTAATCTTAGGCGTTGTCAGATTTGTGGTGTCATAGGTCATTATGCTCACCAGTGCGGTCATATGATTGCCTCGATGCTAGCCTTGCTTCCACCGGCTCCGCAGTGTGCTCTGCGTCCCGCATACAGTTCACCGTTTGCTCACATTGTCATTCACTTTGCCCCTATGTCTGATCCTCACTAATGGGTGGTTAACTCTAGTGTCTCTCATCATGTCAATATTGACTCGCTACTCTGTCCTTGTATGAGCTTTACTATCAGAACAATAGCATTATTATTGGTGATGATTTTGGACGGCCTATTAACCACACTAGTTCTTTCTCTTTCTCCACTCCATATTTATCTTTAGTTTTCTCCAATATTTTATATGTGTCAGTCATGTTGAAAAACTTGATTTTTGTCTCTGCACTTTGTGCTACTAATCCCATTATATCTATTTTCTTTGATTCCTATTTCAAGTGTTGGATCGTCGTACGGGGGCAACATTAGTCAAGGGGCTTGTAGAGATGGTGTCTATTATTGGTCAAAATCTGTGTCTAAGCTATCATTTGCTTTCGCCCTTTCTACGTCTCTCTTGTCATTCGTGTTCTTATGACATAGTTGTTTATGTCATCCATCGTTAGGTATTTTGTGAAAGTTTTTGTTTTTCTTGGGCCTTTCATTTCCTGCAGATACTTTGTCTAATTTTTTTTGCACTTTGTACAATATAATAAAAGTCATAAGCTGCATTTTCATAAATCTAGTATTTTGTCTCATGCTTCTTTGGATATTATCTTTTCTGATGTATGGATGTCTCATATTTCATCATTTGATCGACTAAGATATTATGTTATATTGATCATTTTACAAAATATATATGGCTTTATATTTTACACAAAAAATTAGATGTATACTCTACTTTTATTGTGTTCAAATTTTTTGTTGAAAATCGGTTCTCAATAACTATAAAAACACTCTTCATTGACAATAAAGGTGAATTCTTAGCTCTTCTTTCCTTTCTTATTGTTCATAGTATCAATCACCTTACCGCCCCTCTGCACACTTCTAAAAATAGTGCATACTCTAAACGTCGTCATCATCATATAGCTGAAATTGGTCTCACTCTGTTGTACAAAGCATTTATTCTACTCATTTCTGACCTTATGTCTTCGCTACAGCAGTTTATTTGATTAACTGCATGCCTAAATCCAGTCTTTCCCACATGTCGTCCTTTAAAAAATTGTTCACCACTATCCTTGATCTTTCGAAGCTTCGTGTCTTTGGGTGTCTGTGCTTTCCGTGGTTGCGTCCCTACTCCCGCCACAAGTTTGATCCCAAGTCAGCCTCTTGTGTCTTTCTTGGCTATTCTCTCACTCAGGGTGTCTTCTTATGCTATGATATCGCTCTCAAAGAAGTCTTTTTATCTCATCATGTTAAGTTTGTCCAGCATGTTTTTTCATTTGTTGTCACCTCCTCCCTAGATTCTATAGTAATAGACATTGGCTCTGAGCTCTCTGCTACACCTGTCCTCTCATAGGACCTAACACTAGTGCCACAACTTACCACTAGTCGTAGCCGCCCACAGCTGACTCCTTCACCATCGCCATCATGTCGCCTCCTGTCGGGCCATCCACACTGTCTGGTGGTGACTGACTTTCTATCTTATCATCTCTCTCTTTCCTAAACCAGCATTGTCACGCCTCGAGGGTCAGGTTGTCCGACGAAAATTGGATAGTACCTCCCCTGTAATAATGATAATTGAAACCTGGATACATAATCACATGGCTGAACAACAAGAATAATATCAGTCCACACGGCTGGAAACAACCACAACCACGTAAGATAAATAGCAACCCACATGGCCAGGAGAAAAACACCATTGAAGACATAAGGTAAACTATATGAACAAAACAATGAACTAAGATCCGACCTAGCTTGACACAACAACCATCAGACCGAACAAAAGACCAACATAAGACAAAAATCTACACTCAAGTTAATTATTTCATGAACATGTTCTGAAAACCAAAATATGAGTAAAAGTAACAGCAGAGACTAAACTCTCGATGTGATGTGGGACTGGTAAGCAGGATCCTTCAAGTAACTCCATACATACATCATCTACCTGCTACCTGAAGGAAGAAAAATATACCAGGTAGTGAGTTTAAATGACTCCGTGGGTAATATAAGATAGTGCATGATAATAACATAAAGAGAGCAAAGGTATATAGTCTCAGGAAAATACTTATTGCAAAAGTAAGTGTGCTACTATAATCGTCTGCTAATTAAGGCATAACCAACAATAATAATCCTTCACTAACTTATTCAACCAAGTATGACCAATAAATCAGGAGTACATATGGTACATCCCAACCTGCACGAACAAATACATGACAAACATATCGTAAGTATATAAAAGCACTGATTGCTGGAGAACATTCTATCACGGATGGTCCCGTGGGCAGTCAGGGTAAATAAATAGTCACTATATGCAAGTGAACTTGCTACCACGAATGATCTCATGGGCAGACAAGGTAAGTAAATAGTTATTGTCTGTAGGTGAACTCGCTACCACGAATGGTCTCGTGAGCAGATAGGGTAAGTAAACAGTCATTATCTGCGAGCGAGCTTGTTACCACAAATGATCTCGTGGGCAGATAAGGTATATACGTAGCTGTCTAGCTACAGATCACATAAGAACTCGCTACCATGAATGGTCTTGTGGGCAGTTATATATATCATAATCACTAACAACTCTCTCAACTAAGAGTGTGAGACAATAGTTGATACGATATAACAATTATTGCTAATGACTCTCTCAATCACGAATGAATAAATACACAGGTATGAATAAATATCAAGCCGATAACTTAATTCAATATTCTATAGTCATGCTACGGTATAGTATCACTAGCATAATATTATGAGAATAAATGGTCATAAATAACATGGATAACAAGTGACTATAAGGATATCAAAATAGATCAATATACAAGATCAAGCAATAAAAGGTCAAGTTCAAGAAGTAAGAGCAAATAGAGTCACGGTAAATACAACTATCAACCAGAATAATAAGTTATGCACTAAGGTCAATGAACTATGAAAGTAAGGAAATAAAGTACCCTCCTTAATTGTAGCTCATGTCGAATAAATCTCACGTTGAGATGCTTATCCCTAATTAAAGTTCTGCAATCATGTGTATAATTTAGCTAATTCCATCATGTATCAATTAACTAACCTAAATCCCCCAAATCCAATTAGGAAAACCCCTAATTAAAGCAATCATTGGCTAACCCTCAATTAACCTTACTCATCAACCATATATAAAGTTCAAATAGGTTTAGCCCCACACAAATGTTGGTGTAATATTCCCTAGGTCAAGGTCGACCTGGTTGACTAAGCTTGAGATGACGCAAGCTCGAGTTTTGATGTTTGAGTTTCGATGTTTGACAATACACAGAGACTGATAATATATGGAGATTGCAAGTGCAATAATTCATTTGGGGAGATTGTTGGTACAATTCTCCTCTGGTCAAGGTTGACCAGTTAGATGTGAAGAAGAGTCAAGTAGGTCAAGACTGATTGGATACTTGACTGAGAAGTCCTGGTCAGTGAAGCCAGACAGTTGGAACATTCTGGTGAGTGAAGCCAGGTGAAAGACCTAGTGGGTGAAGCTAGGTAGAGGAGAAGTCCTGGCGAGTGAAGTTAGGCAGTTGGAAAATCCTGGTGAGTGAAGCCAGGTGAAAGACCTAGTGAGTGAAGCTAGGCAGTATGAAAATCCTAGTGAGTGAAGCTAGGTGAAAGTCCTGGTGAGTGAAGCCAGGCAGATGGGAAACCCTAGTGAGTGAAGCTATGTGAAAGTCATGGTGAGTGAAGCTAGGCAGAATGGAAGTCCTGGTGAGTGAAGCCAGACAGTTGGAAAATCTTGGTGAGTGAAGCCAGGTGAAAGACCTAGTGAGTGAAGCTAGGCAGAGGAGAAGTCTTGGTGAGTGAAGCTAAGTAGTTGGAAAATCCTAGTGAGTGTAGCCAGGTGAAAGACCTAGTGAGTGAAGCTAGGCAGTATGAAAATCCTAGTGAGTGAAGCTAGGTGAAAGTCCTGGTGAGTGAAGACAGGCAGATGGGAAACCCTAGTGAGTGAAGCTAGGTGAAAGTCCTGGTGAGTGAAGCCAGGCAGATGGGAAGTCCTAGTGAGTGAAGCTAGGCAGAAGGGAAGTCTTGGTGAGTGAAGCCAGGCAGGTGGAAATCTAGGTGGGTCAAGGTTGATCGGACACATGGTATTAAGAAGTCCAAGTAGGTTAAAGGGTTGATCGGATACTTGGCACGAGGAGAAAAGTCCAAGTGGGTCAAAGGGATTGACCGGACACTTGGTGAGGAAGTCCTAGCAGGTAGAGGGTGACCGGATGCTAGTCATGATGTCCCAACATGTCATGGTTGATCAGATGTTGGGTTTTAGGGGGCTTGGGACTTGATTAGGGCAAATCAAGTTGATTCAATCGATCAGCCGATCGATTGAATAATGTCCAATCGATCGACTGATCGATTGGACTGGTGCCGCGACAAAAGCTTTTCCCAATCGATCACCCGATCGATTGGGAGCCTCCAATCGATCGGGCGATCGATTAGGAAGCTGTCGTTGATTGCACAGAAGCCCTCCCAATCAATCACCCGATCGATTGGGAGCCTCCAATCGATCGAGTGATCGATTGAGAGGCAGGAAATCGCGCGAGAACCTTGAATCGATCGGGCAATCGATTTAGGCAATTTTCAGAGAGCACAGAGGCACTCTGGATTGATTGACCGATCGATCCAAAGCCTCCTCAATCAATTGGGAGCAATTCAATTGATTGGGATCTGACCGTTGGCGCTGGATAAAGCCATTGCGAGCATTTTCTTCAACAGACTTTCGCCTGATTCATCTCCGATCTTCACAGCGATTTCTCCACATCTCACAGCCAATTCTTGGAGGCTCTTGGAAACAAGTGCTGATGCACTTCCAAAATTCAAGAGGCAACAACAAACAAGAAGAAAGGCAAGCTAGGGTGTCTACCGTGTAAATCTTGTAAGGTTTACTATTCTATCAGCTTGTATTTTATTCTTCTTGTGTATCTTTGTGTGTGAGTCCTGTACAGGCTTCTCTGCCTTCGGTAGTTACCGTAAAGGAGTGTTTCATAGTGGAGAGTGTGTGTTGTGTGTGGATCTTTGGATTAGTCACCTCTTCTTGAGGTGAATACCAAGTAAATCCTTTGTGTTAGCGTTGTATTTTTGTTTCTTGTATTTTCCGCTGCCTATCATCACCAAGAAGTAAGACGACGAGCACACGACGAGCTATTCACCCCCTCTAGCATATTTCGACCCTAACAAGTGGTATCAGAGCGATGTCGCTCTTCACCGGAATCATCGCCGGAAGGGACAACAAGGCTAGAGGTTGAAGAAGTTGAAGCAAATTCAAAAGTCAAAGAATTCATCAAAAGCTCAACTTCAAATGGAATTCCGAGATGAACTCGGATTCGACACAATGGTGCCTCCACCATTACAATGATCGAGCTTCTATTTTTGGAAATCAAGAATAAAAAATTTTCTTATGATGGAGATAGTGCAATGGTTTGCTCTAATGGAAGGTTTCGAAACTCCAAGAAATTCAAAAGGCAAGATCCTAAAGAGGAGCAAGTGGAGCCAAGATAAAATTCAAAGGAGCGAGGCAAATGACAAAGTGACCAAGCTATTGGTCAATTTATTGCCAAGCAATATTTTGGCTCAAGTTGGAGAATTCAAGGATGCCAAGGAATTTTGGAGCAAATTGGCAAAGATTCGTGAGATCCCCTCCACTGTACCAAATCAAGAAGAATCCAAAAAGGGTGACTTAGTGGATCAAGGTCAAGAGAAAGAGAACTCCCAAGTTGAGAGATGCTCAACTTTCGAAGAGGAAGTCCAAGAAGCCTCATCTTCAAAGGAATGCAATGAAAAGAGCAAGCAAGGAGCATATTCCTTGTTCCATGTACAAGATGAATATGAAGAAGCCTCCACCTCTAGGATTGAGGGGGAGAGACCTTCATTGTTGCCGGATCAAGAAGAAACATCTACATCCGGATCAAAAGGAGAAGACGCCACCCCTACAAGAAAAGGTATAAAAATTTCAATGGTTAATAACAAAAATAATATCATATGTTTTGAGTGTAGGGAACATGGGCATTACAAGAGTAAGTGCCCTAAATTGGCCAAGAAGAAGGGTCAAGTGACATCTAAGGGCAAGGAGAAGCCCAAAGAGACCGCCCCCACAACAAAGAAAAGCAAGGAACACATTGTGTGTTTCTTGTGTCAACAAAAAGGACATTATCGGAGCCAATGTCCAAAGGGGAAGAAGGCGGTCAAAGTCAAGGGAGGAAGAATAAGTCAAGGGGGAGCTTCCAAGGTAAAACCCAAGGTATCATTTATTGAGTCTATCCCCTTGAATTATGGTAAAAAACATGCTAATTCTAGTTTATATCATTTTAATACTATTTACCATAAAAATAGGAAGCATGATAGAATTAAGGAGAATTATGTAGCCTATCATGCTAAAACCACTCAACTTAAGGTTAGAAGGGTAGAAAATAATTTAGGCAATAACTCTAAGGATTCTAGGTATTTGCCTAAGAAAAAGAAAAATCAAGGTGTTAGTGAAAAATCTAAGGTTGAGGTATTATGGAGAGAAAATCAAGTTTTGAGGTCAAGACTTGATAAATTGGAGAGGACACTTAAAAGAATAAAAAATGAAATACAAGGGTCCAAGAATCAAAACCTAGGTTTAGAGAAACAAGAGTCATCCCATGGTCATAGGGGTTTGGGATACAAACCTAAACCCAAGAAGGATGTGCCTTCTTATCATAGAGTTCCATATAGCTATGGAATCAACCCTAGGTCTAGCAGTCAAGTCAAGGATACAAGGAAAGTTATCCGTAGGAGTATCTTTGTAACAACAAATGTGACTAAGACTTCAAAGAAGTCTAAGAAAGTCACTAAGAAGGTCACAAGGGAAGAAATCCTTAGAGTTGACCTAGAAAATGTGACCAAGGCTTCTAAGAAGCCTAACAAGGTCATTAGGAAGGTCTCTATGGGAGTTATCCCTAGTGAGTACCTAGAGCATTCAGGGAGCACTAATAAATTTTGGGTTCCTAGGAGCATTTTCTCTACCCCTTAGATGGGTTAGAGAGTGCCAACTCAAATTGGGAAGGTAGTTAACCCAACCTTGATGAAGTTGACACTCAAAGAGCATTTTCAAGGTTTTTATTAACTTTTGAAAATGAAATAGATTATTCATTTACTCAAAAGAGTAAAATGTGCCATACTTTGAAAATTTTGATTTTATTTTAAATTGACACAAATTGGGGAAACATAAGAAATACCAAGTTGAGATTTTGATATTTTCTTAGGGATTTAAAGGAAAATCTAAGCCTTAATTTAAAGTGTTTACTCTTTGGAAGAGTAAAATGTGCCAAAACTTGAGGATTTGGAATTCAATTTAAATTGACACAATTGGGAGAAGCGTAAGAAATACTAAGTGGGGGTTTGGTATTTTCTTAGGGATTTAAAGGCAAATCTAAGCCTTAATTTAAAGTTATTACTCTTTGAAAGAGTAAAGTGTGCCAAACATTGAGGAATATACTTAATTTTAATTGGCACAATTTAATCATGGGTTAAAGAAATGCCAATTTGGATTTTGGTATTTTCATGAGTAGATAAGGGGCAGCAATCTAGGTTAATTTTAGGTTTAGCTAAGGATTTAAGGACACTTGGATAGATAATCTGGGTACTTTATTTAAGCTAAACTACTATGCTTTGTTTACCCATCACATGCCATGACATCATTTTTACATTCATGCTTTATTATGAAAAACATAAAAATACCATGTCATGTCATACATACATCATGTAGTTATAGTAATTTTTTTTTAAAAAAATTATTCATTTTGATGTATGTCATAACTCATCATGCATCACTTTTAATTCCTTGCAATTAAGGACTAATGACATTTATTAACAAGTAACATCCTTGGTGGATGTCCAAAATTCTTAAAATACCTAAATAGAAATGCATGATCCCTAGTTTAGGGCAAAACCAAACTTTACATCTCATAAAGACTTATAAGCTGACTTGTATGTGTTTTAGTGCACATTAGATACAAGTGAGATGTTAGGACGTTGAACAAAACTCAAGATGTTGATTTAGTGCATCTAGTTGAGTTTTAGGTTCATCAAAACACATAGTTATGTGTTTTCCAATAATTGGAAAGCTAATGTACAAGTCATGTGCATTAAGCCCAAAGAATATAGTTGGATATTGGTTTTGAAAAATATTTTAAAATTATTTTGGAAAACCTTGGTGAAGGCTATCTTTTGATAGTAATCATCATTGAAAAGTTAAACACAAACTTGAAGAAAACACTAAAGTTTTTACAAGTTTTTAAGTTTGTATCAATGCTTAAAAATAGGACGTATTTTCATAAAAAATTATTTTTCCTTGATAGTATATACCCTAAATAATATCTACATGAATTTTTAAAATTTTGTAGAATTTTTGGGGAGTTTCTAAAAATCACTGAAATGAAATTTCAGAATTTCAGTACTTCAATCAATCACCCGATCGATTGAAGTGCCTCAATCGATCGGGTGATCGATTGAGAATGCAGGTTACGCGAACAAAAACTCAATGGATCGATCCACCGATCGATCCACACTGCTTCAATCGATCCATTGATCGATTGAAGTGCTGAATTTGGTTGGGAAAGCCTATTTTCAGCATTTTAGACCATGTTGAGTCTAGGTAACCATTCATAACCCCTCAAAACACATTTGTTTACATTAGGGGGAGTTTTCATGATGAAAACAAGATTGGATTGGTTAAGAAAGACTAAGTAGAAGTTTTGGTTGAGGTTTGGTTTCATTATTGAATTTTTGAACCTTAAAACTTCTAAATTTTGGGGTTCCTAAAGATTTAGGGATTCCAAGTCATTGTTGGTGCAATGACAGAAGTTACGTGCATGTATTTAGGGGGAGTTACTCTTTAAGGACATGGAATTTATTTTCTGACACCATTGAAGGTGGTTAAACCTTCGTTTAGAAAACCATTGCTCAAGGTTGAGCATTGAAAAAAAAATGGAGAGTGAATATCTTCATTGTGGGGTTATGGATGCTCTAGGATGAGCATCATAACATGGAATAATGCTTCAGGGTGAGCATTTAATACAGTGAAGGGTATGAGACCTTCATTGTTGGATTGGTTAACGCACAAGGGTGAGCATTGAAGATAATGAAGGGTATGAGACTTTCATTATGGTGTTGTAAACAACGAGTGAAGTTGTGAACAATGTGAGTAACTCTTCAGGGGGAGAGTTCTTTTTGATGTGTGTCAATAGGGGGAGAATGTAGGGTTTAAGTTAGACCTTCATTACCTAAAGAGGGAGTTTTCCCTCTAGGAAAGGAGGAGAATGAAGGAAACCCTCATTCATGCCTTGACATGAAGGAAGTTGAGGCTATGAGATTAACCTAACTTAAAGGTATTGTCAAACATCAAAAATGGAGAGATTGCTGGTGCAATATTCCCTAGGTCAAGGTTGACTTGGTTGCTAAGCTTGAGATGGCTCAACCTTGAGTCTTGATGTTTGAGTTTCGATCTTTGACAATACATGGAGATTGCAGGTGCAATCGTTCATTTGGGGAGATTGTTGGTACAGTTCTCCTCTGGTCAAGGTTGATCAGTTAGATGTGAAGAAGAGTCAAGTAAGTCAAGACTGACTGGATACTTGACTGAGAAGTTTTGGTGAGTGAAGCCAGGCAGTTGGAAAATCCTAGTGAGTGAAGCAAGGTGAAAGACCTAGTGAGTGAAGCTAGGCATCTATACATGACCTAACTTAACTCCTGTGATCAACCAGCAGATATCAGCCTTGTACTCTTTGAACTTATCAAAGCACTCGGACTTGCGGCGCATTAGGTAAATGTATCCGTATCTTGAATAATCATCTATAAAAGAGACAAAATATTCAAAACCTCCTCTTGCCTGGACAGACATAGGATCACACAAATCAGAATGAACCAATTCCAACACTTGTTTGGCTCTATACCCCTTGGCCTTGAACGGCCTCTTGGTTATTTTACCTTCCAAGCAAGATTCACAAGTTGAAAAATTTTCCAACTCTAACGAACCCAAAAGTCCATCAGCTATAAGCCTCTGAATCCTACTTAAGTTAATATGACCAAGCCTTAGATGCCAAAGATATGCTTGGTTCATTTCCGAAGGTTCTTTTCTTTTATTAGAGTTAGAAGATGAGTTATAAATTTCCATATTTTGCCTTGTGGAAGAAATTGGATTTAAAGTATACAAATTTCCAACTAATGCACCAGAACAGATAATCACTTTATTTCTTTTAATAACTACATCGTTACTGAAAGAAACTAAATATCCATCTAAAAACAGTTTAGAAACTAAAATTAAATTCTTTCTAAAACTGGGTACATAAAGACAATTTCTTAAAACCAAATTTCTATTTCTACTAAAAGATAAGTAGACGTCTCCCACTGCAACAGCCGCCACCTTAGTAGCATTGCCCATGTAGACGGTAATTTCTCCTTCAGTTAGTCGTCGGGTTTCCTGGAACCCCTGCAGGGAATTGCAGACATGATCAGTGGCTCCCGTATCTACACACCAGGTGCTGGTAGATAACACCGCTAAACATGTTTCAACAACTAGAGCATGAGATATACCTTTGTTGTTCTGATTCCTACGAGGACAGTCCGCCTTCCAATGCCCTGACTGCTTGCAGATGAAGCATTTGCCCTTCGGCTTCTTCACTCCAGCTTTAAATCCTGTACTCTGAGATTTATTCACTTTCTTTGCTGAACCAGCTTGTTTCTTCTTCTTCTTTCCTCTCGGTTTAGAAGTAGAACCATTCTCAGCATAGTGAATTTGAGAATTGTGACGAAATAATCCTTCTGCTGCTTGAAGTTCTGTCAGTAGTTCCGCTAATGAATAAATCCTCTTATTCATATTATAGTTCAGGCGGAACTGCTCAAAACTTCTAGGTAGCGTTTGGAGGATCATATCGATCTGGGTTTCCCCATCAATTTCTCCTCCAAGGATTTGTATCTCGTTTAGATAAGCCATCATCTTTAGGATATGATCCCTTATAGGAGTACCCTCTTGCATGGTGGCTGTCATTATCTTTCTCATGGCTTCTTGCCTAGAAGCCCTATCCTGATGACCAAAGAGTTCCTTGAGATTGTTCATAATATCATAGGCTGTTGGTAAATCTTGATGCTGATGTTGCAATACATTTGACATTGAAGCCAAAATGTAACACCGCGCCATCTCATCTGCTTTTACCCATTTCCTATGATATTCAATCTCCTCTTGGGTAGATTCACCAGTAAGTGCTTCAGGACAAGGCTCAGTCAGTACAAATTTATAGCTTTCAGCAGTAAGGACAATGTCCAGGTTCCTTTTCCAATCTATGTAATTAGGTCCAGTAAGTCTATTCTGTTGAAGTATGATGGACAGTGGGTTGAAAGTCATCCTAAGAATCACAAATAACTTTTGGTCAGAACTCTAAATTTAGAATAATATTGATTCCTCAAACAATACTATTTTAAATTAACCAACACCTCAAAACACCGTGAATTTTGTATGCCACGTTAGTGTGGACGTATACAAATTCAACATTTGTAAAAGGAGGGTTTTATCCCATTAATTTTATTAACTTGTCAACCTAACTTTTTGACAAATAAAATTAATAGTTGGTATCATTTGGTCACACAAATAATATCAGTGACTCCGATGGGGAGGATACTATTAGATGTGTCTAAGTGTATACCACTACTTGACACTAAGTCCATTAATAAGATTATGCCCCTTCCGTTGGGGAAGATCACACGCTCTTAATTAACTTCCTATAGTCATCCAAAAATGGAAGTATGTTCTAGTGATCCGCAAATAAGCTCATCCGTTATGGAGGAAGGCACTCAGAGCTAACGCGCAAGCTTGTTTGCATCACTTACAAACCAGTAATGGAGACCATGGGATTTACTTAAAAAATCCCTCTCCCACTTAGTTATTTATAAATGAGGAATTTTAACTATGCTAGCCTACTAAACTTGTAAACTAACATGCACACACAACACAATATAAAAGCAATAAATAGAAAATATAATTTTCAACTATTATGACTTTTGTCTCTAGTTGTCCTCCGTGTGTTGTCATCCCAAGCTGCTGCCATATTTGGCCACCACCACCGGGTCTAGCTGTCGCCTCCATCTTGCTCCTAGTTCCGCTGCGCCTCTGGTTCTTAGAAAGTTCCACGCTTTGCAAGATTCGATCCGCGACATAAATAGAATTTTACATTTTTGATCCTATATTCCATAAAAGGAATGTACATGTATTTAGATCAAAAATAAAATCCTAATAAAACTAAATACAGCTCCTGCTGTATTTTAATACAATCATGCACACACATATAAATGCCCTTGACATGTCCAAGGGTCCAATCACACACATAATAATTAAAAGCCATAATAGTTGGATCCTGCATCCACAAAGTTAGCACATCCTACTATTAACCTGCCTAAATTATGTATGACATATGCATAATTAACCTAATACCAAATACACAGAGGCAAAACCCTAGCTCTGATACCAATTGTTGGTTGCTACTCGGAAAACCTAGAGGTTCCACTGTATAAAAATTTTGTACAAAGGTCTGAACATTTTCCTAGCTACCATGTGTTCTTTTAAATTAAATTTTGGATCGCCTGCGGAACTTAACACGTTTGATCCAAAACTTAATCTATTCGTTCTTTTAGGTTTTGACTTGGGTCTCCTGCGGAACTTAACACGTTCGACCCAAATCACCTTAAGTTATTAATTCCATTAAATATTAATTTCCATAATTGGTTCTTAGTACTGACGTGGCGAGGCACACGACCTTCTTGGATATGGGAGCAACCACCACCGACTAGACAAAACCTTTTATAGAAAGCTAATATTTAATTTCCTAAAATAACTTTAGGTTAACCGAAAAGAACAATCAAATCACAAGGAAAAATAAAACAAAAGAACACAACATCGAAAAACATATTCGAAATACTAGAATCGTAAGCCTCTTGTATTTGGTATTATTTCCAAAAATAACTAGTATGGTGCGGAAAGAAAAATTACTAGTTATACATTGTAGAAAAACCTCTTGATCTTCTACCGTATTCCTCTTCTAACCTCGGACGTTGTGTGGGCAACGATCTTCCGAGATGAGAAACCACCAAGCACCTTCTTCTCCTCCTAACTAGGTTCGGCCAAAACAAGAAAGCTTCACCAAGGAAGAAGAAAAACACCAACCAAGCTCCAAGAGATGCAAGCTTTCTCTCCTTCTTCTTCTTCTTCTCCAAGTAGTATCCGGCCTCCACAAGAGCGCCAAGCAATAGAGAGTTTCGGCCACCACAAAGAGGAAGAGGAGAAGAGATGATGGCCGGCCACAACACCAAGGAAAAGAGGGAGAGAAATAATAGAGGTTCATCTCATGAAGGCACCCCCACCCCTTCTTTTATATTCCTTGGCCTTGGCAAATTAGGAAATTTAATTATAATAAAATTTCCTTAATTTCTTTGACATGATTTAATTGAGAAAAATAAAATAAATTTTCCCAATTAAATCAATATTGGCCGGCCACATCAAGAGAAATAAATTAGACAAGTTTTAATCAACAAATTAAAACTTCCTAATTTGTTTCCAGAAATTTTAAAAAATAAAATTTCTCTTCAAAATCTCTTCATGGTTGATAAAAAGAAATTTCCATAATTTTAATTTTACAACATGTGAATAATTTTTAAAGAGAAAATAAAATATCTCACCAATCTACAAATAAGGAAAAAGATCTAATCTCTTTCTTTAATCTTTTGTAAATCTTTTACAAGAGAGATAATTTAATTTTAATTCTCTTTAATAAATTATATCTTCCACATAATAAAAATTAAAATTAAAATTCTTTTTTTTAATTTAATTTGGCCGGGCCCTCTAGCTTGGATTCAAGCTAGGGCCGACCACCCCAATTTATACCTAGGTCGGCCCTAGCTTGGTTCCCAAGCTAGCTTTGGTGGGTATAGAAGGTGGGTATAGGTGAGTATAGTACTCTATAAATAAGAGGCTATGATAGGGACCGAGATGAGGAATTGGTTTTGGTCTCCCGATAAAATTAAGCATCCCGTGTTCGCCCCGAACACACAACTTAATTTTATCAATAATAATTCATTCCACTAGAGAACTATGCTTGAACTACCGCACCAATCCCAAATTATATTTTTGAGCTCCTTCTTATTATGAGTGTGTTAGTCTCCCTGTGTTTAAGATATCGAATGTCCACTAATTAAGTGAGTTACTGACAACTCATTTAATTAATATCTTAGTCCAAGAGTAGTACCACTCAACCTTATCGTCATGTCGGACTAAGTCCACCTACAGGGTTTAACATGACAATCCTTATGAGCTCCTCTTGGGGAAATTATCAACCTAGTATCTCTAGGACACAGTTTCCTTCTATAATCAACAACACACACTATAAGTGATATCATTTCTCAACTTATCGGGTTTATTGATTCATCGAACTAAATCTCACCCTTTGATAAATTAAAGAAATAAATATCAAATATATGTGCTTGTTATTATATTAGGATTAAGAGCACACACTTCCATAATAACTGAGGTATTTCTTCCTTTATAAAGTCAGTATAAAAGAAACAACCTCAAATGGTCCTACTCAATACACTCTAAGTGTACTAGTGTAATTATATAGTCAAGATAAACTAATTCCTAATTACACTACGACCTTCCAATGGTTTGTTCCTTTCCATTTTGGTCGTGAGCTACTATTTATAATTTATAAGGTACTGATAACATCATCTTCTATATGTGACACCACATACTATGTTATCTACAATATAAATTAATTGAACAACTATAAACAAATGTAGATAATTTGACCAAATGTGATTCTTTATTCAAAACAAATGTTTACAAAAGCTTAGGCTTTCAGTATACACTCCAACAGGTCTGAGGGACGAGAAGATAGGGAGGAAGACTGCTCGAGGAGAAGACCTAAAAATAGGTTCGGGTGAGCCCTATTCCAATTGGCCAAAATCACCCAAACGAACGGAGCAATGAAAGAGCCAAAGGAGAAGAGTTGGAGCTCGGTAGTAGCTATAAGGGACCGGTTGCCGGCTAGAAGGGGGGTTGGATAGCTAGGTCACCCCCAATTTCGATTCTTCTCTACAAGGTTAGTTACGCAAGCGAAATACGAAAACTAAAGCAATGAAAATAAACAAGTAAGAGCAAACGCTAACACAAATCCTTTACGTGGTTCGGAGATTGCTTGCCCCTACTCCACGGCGTGTCCTTGAGGTGGACGAACCCTTGATCCTTCGGTGGATCAATCCCCGGCAATCTCCGGCTAGCTCTTACTCCTTCTCGGTGGAGTACAACCTCTCACAAAGCTCTCTTCCTCTTACAAGATGAACTTAGGTTTAGGAGGAAGAGAATATGACTTGGAAGTTTTGGACAAAGACTAGGAGTTATTCAACAAGCATGAGTGACCTCCTTCAAGCCCCAAAGCTTCCCTTAAATAAGAGGAGAGAGTTGATCATCATATCAACTCATCTTGGCACCAGTCGACTGGCAAAACCATCAGTCGATTGGTGCTACTGTTGGAGGTAGCCAACGACTACTTTGCAGCACCAACGGTCTGCCAACGGTCATTTACCAGTCGACTGCTAAAACTAACAGTCGATTGGTAGCTGTTTGCTAAGCAAACAGAATACTTCTGTTCGCTGCTAGTCGACTGCGCAGTCGACTGCTAAGACTGCACATACACACTTATCCTCTCCGGAGTTTCCCTTGAAGTCCTCTTCCTCGGCCTTCGTCCATTAGATGCACCCGAGCCCGCGGCTCCTCTCCATGCCATCCTTCACGTTGCCTTGAAGTCCACTTCCCTCGGCTCTACTCCGTTGCTCCTCGTCCGACGGTCCCTCAGATGCCTTCCACACCATCCTTCACTGACTCAAGGATCCGAGCCCTAGGATGAACTTCCCAAGCTTAGTTGCACCAAGCTCCTCATGTATGTTTCACCAAGTCCTGCAAGACTCAAACACACATATCAAACACATATGAAAGTCTAACTTAAACTTTTTGACACACACATCAAAACCATGATCGTACCGATCAAACATGGGTTGATTGCACCAACAGTAGCTACTGAAGGCACCTTCAATGGATTGAAGGAGACCTCGCACCTTTCTGGTGGAAGGTGCCTTCAAGCCTTCATGGAAGGCGTCTTCAATCACTTGAAGGCGCCTTCAAACCTTCATGGAAGGCGCCTTCGACTCGGTAAAAACTGTCGTTGGCGAAGGATAAAATTTTATCCTTTCTTGCCTTGTTGGAGGCACCTTTCAGCTTGTTAGAGGTCCCTTCTAGCCCCAAATAAGATTTTACAGGAGCTATAAAAAGACCCCTAGACCTAGGAATTAATTATCAACTCTTGTATTCATTTCCTAGTAACTGTCTAAGCATTCAACGAGTGTAAGAGGCGTCTCTGCCTTCATCGAAGGAGACTTTTAGAGCTTTTCATTTGTCTTGGATTAACAACCACCTAGGTTGTAACCAAGTAAATCTTGTGTCTCTTCTTTCATTTTATAGTTGTTTAATTTACTTGTTATAATTACACTGTTACTACTAATATAAGTTGAAAGAACGAGAAAGACATTTTGTTTTATAGGCAATTCACCTTCTCTTGCCGTCCCCGCTGCGCCAATAATTGGTATCAGAGCCTAATCACCTCAGAAGGACTAACCACCGACTAAAGCATCGAAACAATGGCCGGACCGACAATCTTCCCACCGAAGTTCGAGGGAGAATTTGCGTCTTGGAAGAAAGGTATGGACGTATTTTTCAAAATTGATTTTGAAATTTTGTTAATAATTAAATATGATTTTGTAGCTCCCAAAGACTCCCAAGGAAATGAAAAGGAAGAATGCTAATGGACCAAGAAGGAGCAAGCAGACTTCGTAGCGAACGGACGAGCCGAGTTCCACCTACTTAGTGTACTTCCACCCTAGGAAGTAAATCAGATAAGAGATTATGAATCAGCAAAAGAACTTTGGGAGAAGTTCTTGGAGTTGCACGAAGGAACTTCCGAAGCAAAGCTTGCGAGACCTGCTCCGGAACCAACTGACAAACCTCTGGATGGAAGAAAGTGAAATAGTTGAACATCTGCACTCGAGGATCAAAGAACTCATCACTGGACTCACGAATCTTAGAGAAAAGGTAACGAACCAAGATTCATTAAGGTATATTTTAAATGCATTTCCTAGGACACCCGAGTGGATATCTATAGTCGACTCATTTTACATATCTAAAGACCTTGAAGTTAGTTGATTAGAAAATCTTTTTTCCACTTTTGAACTTCATGAATCAATATGTGCAATCTTGCGAAACAAAGGTGAAAAGACAACCCATAACATATCACTAAAAGTGAATCAAAAGGGCAAACTAGACCAAGACTCTGAGAATTCAATCGATGCAGATGAAGCAACATTATTGGTAAGGAAATTCAATAGATTTATTAAATCTAATAGATTCAAGTCGCAGACAAAAAAGGACTTCAGAAGCAAAAGGAAGGTACGATGCTACAACTGCCAAGAAGAATAGCACATCAAAGACGACTGTCTCGAACTAAAGAAGAGAGAGAAAGATAAGGGTAAAAGACTGACAAGATCGAAGCACAAGAATTTGAAGGCAATATGGGATGAGTCGTCATCCTCTGAGTTCAAGATCAAGGCCTACACCGGACGAGCTTTGATGGAAAATCACTAGAGGGACATTGAAAGTTCCTCAGAGATAAGCATCGACGAAGGAGGAGGATCTTCTGAAGAAAGAAGTGACGAAGGGGGAGCATCATAACACAAGGCAAGTGAGGTACGTGCCTTACCTCCTGAAAAATTATTTCAATTTATTAAAGTACTTTCTAAGGATCTTGTAAATCTAGAAAAAGAAAGTGCTAAGTTAAAATTAAACTTAGCAAAGTCATGTCCCTTAGAAATGTATGATTGCTTAAAAATAGAAAATGAAAAATTAAAGATTCAAATAAAAAAACTAGAAAATGACTATGCATACTCAACTCAAAAAGGATTTCGAAATTTGAATTACAGACAACTAAGTTGGTATATCAGGAACCATAGGAGTCAAATTAGAAAAATTTTCAAAAATTATGTACCCCTAAATTTTTAATAAATCCAGTAGGAAGGAACCTATACTAGGTTCCAAGATTATGATTAGATTAAATTGTTATAATCCATTCAACATACTCAAAAAGAAAATTAAATATTTCTTTTCTTTAAGAGGCTTTATCTAGAAGTAGTTGTTGTTCCAATATCCAAAAAGACCTATTACCTCACCACAGGCTGGAAGTCGATTACTGAAATGAATGTTTAATTATCTAAAGTACTACTGTTATAATTTTTTTAAAAAATATTTTAAACATCTCTTCAAATTCTTCATGAATGTTTAGCTAATTCCCCCCCCCCCCCCCAAAAAAAAATTGTGTAACACTTTATTATATTCTTTTTCCTTTTTTTTAATGTGATTAAAGGGAGAGATAAGTAAAAGTTCAAGGAGATTAAGGGGGAGTTAGGATTTTTTTGTCAATTTTAAATTTTGCAACTAATTTGTTTAAATTTATTGCAACATTATACTTATAAATTCATCATGTTATTATGCTATGTTTTTTAACCCTAACTTGAACTTGGGTTGATGCACATCAAAAAGGGAGAGATTGTTAATACCCCGTGTAGTTTTGATATGATCAACCAAGTTAAGTTAGGTCTTGTGCATTTGATCCTTGTGTCTAAGTGTGAAGGAGCTTAGGAATATAAGAAGTCGAGCGGAAGACGTAGCTAGAGAGAAGAATGGCACGTGAAGAGAGTCAACGTGCTAGGTGCATCTGAGGGATGAGGTGCTATGGAAGAGTACACCGATAGACAAGAAGGGCGTGCGCGGCGGTCTGAGGGACGAGAAGCCGAGGAGGAAGACTACTCGAGGAGAAGGCCGAAAAATGGTTCGGGTGAGTCCTATTTCGATTGGCCGAAATCACCCAAGCGAATGGAGTAGCGGAAAAGCCAAAGGAGAATACTTGGAGCTCGATAGTAACTGTTGAAGGCACCTTCAATGGATTGAAGGCGCCCTTGTACCCTTTTGGTGGAAGGCACCTTCAAGCACTTGAAGGTGCCTTCAAGCCTTTATGAAAGGCACCTTCAATCACTTGAAGGCACCTTTGACTGGGTAAAAACTGTCGTTGGCGAAGGATAAAGTTTTATCCTTTCTTTCCTTACTGGAGGCGCCTTCCAGCTTGTTGGAGGCACCTTCCAGCCCCGGATAAGATTTTCCAAGGGCTATAAAATGACCCTCAGACCTAGGAATTAATTATCAACTCTTGTATTCATTTCCTAGCAACTGTCTGAGCATTCAACGAGTGTAAGAGGCTTTTCCACCTTCATCGAAGGAGTATTTTAAAGCTTTTCATTTGTCTTGGATTAACAACCACCTAGGTTGTAACCAAGTAAATCTTTTGCCTCTTCTTTCATTTTGTAGTTGTTTAATTTACTTGTTATAATTATGTTGTTGCTATTAATATGAGTTAAAAGAACGAGAAAGATATTTCATTTTATAGACAATTCACCTCCTCTTGCTAGCTTCGTTGCACCAACACTAAGTTGCTGGCTAGTCATAATGAAGAGGGGAACGATCGCAAAGGGCTGGTGATGACTAGCCATGACGGTGAAGAGCCTTCGGCTCACTCGGAGGAGAGGTCAGTGATGGGTGCATTGTTGTCACCACAAGCCAGTCTCTTTGAGTTTGATGAGGAGCCTTGCGGACGACCCAAGGTTCTTCCTCCAAGAGCTTGATGTGGCCTCAATGAAGAGCATTCGGTTGGTGGTTCTGATCACCAGTTGCTACGAGGGGTACTCGGGTGTCGTCGGTGGGCAATCAGTGGCGTGGTAGGGGGAAGGTGGCAGCATGATGGAACTGCATTGATGATGAAGAGGAGTGGTCAACTATTGTAGTCGGGGAGATCGACATGGGCTCGGTGTCAGGCGATTAGCGGATCAGAGCGGCGCGAGTCCATGCTGCTTGGACCGAGGAGGCCAAGAGAGGGTTGGCCTCCGCTCCCATCACGACTGCGTACGGTGCTGGTGGCCATGGAGGCTACGTAGGAGGTGTTCGACCCTTTGTGGTCATTGGCGTCGACGCCCAACAACGGCACGCGAGGAGAGGGGAATCAGGAGAGAAGGGGGCGGTGGTGGATGAGAATCGGGAGAAGGGAGAGGAGTGGAATAATATTATATACTTAGTTTATATTTTATAACCGTAGGTTAATTAATCTAATCAACTCCCAATTTAATTGGGATATTTAAACAAGCTTCGTCTAACACTAATCGACTCATCCCCTTAAATGTGTCAAACAAACTCCATTTAAATCCCAATTTTTTTTAAAAAAAAATTCTAAAAAGTTATGTAAGCTTATTTCTCAAATAATGTTTATTATTTTATTATTATTTATTACTGTATCTTACATTCTCCCCCACTAATAAAAATTTAGTTCCAAATTTACTGCTCAAACTCAAGGATCCTCATATATGGATAACAACTAAGAAGCATACCCATATACTAGTCCATCCTAGTATCAAGAACAAATCTCCAACTATGAGGGATTAAGGTTCTGTTATAAAATTACATGATGATCTACTTCTAAGTAAATAATGACTCTGTGGGTTATGAGTTCACCGTGCTTTTGCTACTCCCACACTGTTGTTTAGCCAACCGTGGGTAAATAAACTATATATAAATGGTTTTCACAACTACCTCTGAAACCCATAATGCATGCTATCAACAGATCCTCCAACATCTGTATAGCACACTCAAACTGTCTATCTATCTAAGGGTGGAAAGTTGTACTAAACAGAGCTCTGTACTTATGGCATGCTATAAACTCTGCCAAAATCGCTATACGAATCACTGATCTCATCTGATATGAAACTCAGAGGTATACCATAAAACCTACTAATCGATCCAAAGAATCTATTCCACGGATCTGTAGTAAATGAGCAAATTTGGTTAATCGATCAATAATTACCCAAATTGCATCATGTGCTCTCAGTGTCCTGGGTTGCCCCATGATGAAGTTTATCATAACAAACTCTCATTTTCTATTCCATTATCCAAATCTACTAAAACAATTCTGTTAGTCTCTTATGTTCAGCCTCCACTTGCTGATATACTAGACATCGAGCTACAAAATTCATGATGTCTTTTTTCATATTGTTCCACCAATAGGAACACTTTAAGTCTCTATATATCAGGTACCACGTAGATGTATCGTAAATCTAGATCAGTGTGCTTTCTGGAGTAACTCCTCTTGGATAGGATGTGACTCAAGAATACACTTAATCTTCCATGGTAATAAAGAATCTCATTTTTATCACACGAAAATTCTGTTTGTAGTCCAGAGACTAATCCACTATTGCGAGTAACTTCCATTAGAGTATTGTTGGTTATCATTGCTCTATGAAATTTGGAAATATAGTAAATGAATGTAAAGATAGCTTTTCTAAATGAGGATTTAGGAGAGAAAATATACATGGAACAACTTGAAGAGTTTTCTATGTTAGGGTAAAAAAATAAGATTTTGTAGATTGGTAAAGTAATTATATGGCTTGAAACAAGCTCTAAAGCAGTGACATGAAAATTTGATAATGCCCTGAGGAATATGGATTCAAAATCAATGAATGTGATAAATATGTCTATATAAAAGTCTGAGAGAATGACTATCTCATCTTGTACTATATGTAGATGACATACTTATTATTGGGAATAATAATAAGATAATCAAATCACTAAAGACATGTTGAACTCAAAGTTTGACATAAAAGACATGAGCCTAGTTGATATGATTCTAGGAATTAAAATTCTTAGAATAACAAAAGAATTTATTCTTAGTCAGTCCCATTATGTGGATAAGATTCTTAAGAAATTTATGAAGAGTGATACTTCATTGGCACAGACACAGATAAATATAAGTCAACATCTATCAAAGAATCAAGGAGAAAGTATCTTTCAGATAGAGTACTCTCGAGTGATTGAAAGTCTGATGTACTTGATGAGTTATACACGACCAGACTTAACCTACGTAATAACTACACTGAGTAGATACACGAGTAATCCCGGTGTTAAGTACTGAAAAGGGATGATGAGAGTACTGAGGTACTGAGATATACTTATGAATATACTATATGAGATATCCTAATGTGATTGAAGGACACAACAATGTGAATTAGATATCTGACATGAAAGACTCAAAGTCTACAAGTGTATATGTATTCAATTTGAGAGGTGTAGCCATTTCGTAGAAATCTTTTAAGTAAACTATAATAACCAGATCCACGATGAATTCTAAGTTTGTAGTTCTTAATAAATATGGTAAAGAGGCGAATGACTATGACAATTCTTAGAAGATGTTCCTAGATGGTCGAAACCTATGTCGATAATTTGCATACATTATGATAGTCAATCAATAATTGGCCTTGTACAGAGCTATCTATATAATGATAAGTCTAGATATATACGTTATAGACATAATACCATTAGACAACTACTCTCAACAAGAGTAATCACTATTGACTATGTGAAGTCAAAGGATAACCTAGCTGATCCACTAATCAAAAGGTTAAATAGAGAGTTAGTTGAAAGCTCATTGGGAGGGATGATCTTGATGCCGATGAGAAATGCTCGTACAAAGAAAACTCAATGTATGCAAACTAGAAATTCTAAGAACTAGGTTCAAAGGGACAACCTAATTGCACCGATAAAATTGCTCACTGTGGGGGAACTATCCAATGAAAGGATGGAGGTTAAACATGTTGGATCATTATGCATGTGAAAGGGGGGGGGGGGGGGGGGGGGGGGGGATAAATCACGTGTATTTTAAAAACTCTATTTTTTTTGTTTTATAAAGAAAAGTGCTCAACAAAGAACAAAAACACAATAACTCGAGGAGTTACTTAGTTCATAACCTTTGGTGACTTCTACTTCAAGACCCACGATCCTTTGAATCGTATCGATGGGAAATCTAGTATAATTCTCTTCCAGAAATGTCGAGAGAAGGAATCAAGTACAAATAGAAAACATGAGAATAAGTGTAACACACTGCACTTTTTTTATGTAGTAATTAAGTATAAAAATAAATTTTCATTACCTAACACTTTTGAAGACGATCGAATTGAGCTTGGTGTTAGATGGCTTCTCAGTAATAGTTTGGTGTAGTAGTGTCATAATAGAATAGTAGCACGAAGTTGAAGTAGTCAGAATGTCGAATGATTGCGTAGAAAATTGTAGAAGTGTTGTGTAGAAAGCACTGGTTGAGCATCCCTTTTAAAAGGGATTGGAGGCACCTTCAATGCCACTAGAGGCACCTTCAACCCTAAATCGACTCTTATCATTGATGAAGCCCTCTGCCTTATCTAAGCAAAGGCACCTTGGAAGCTCTCTGAGGCGCCTTCAGGGCCAGGCTTCAAGGTGCCTCCGCTCCCTTCTGCGCAGGCCTTTGACCAAGCCTCTGAGGAGCCTTCAACAACACTGAAAGCGCCTTGAGCACTGTTCATCAATGCTGATTTTTCTTTCTAACTCCAGCAAAAACATGTTAGTTCAAAAGCAAAGTGTAACTTGCAAAATAGAGTTATCATAATTATAAAATAGTAGTATTAATTTGTTCCTATCTTTCCAAGACAAGGATCTCAGTTTAGGTTTCTAAAATAGACATAAACTGGACCTGTGCCTAAAGTTCCTAATTGAGACTCGTCCTCACTGGAATACTCTCCTCCAGTGACTTACCTTACTTACTATTGGTACCACAAGCACCAACAATCTCCCCCTTTTTGATGAAATGACAGTCCGTGTTAAAGTTAGAAAAAATATGTAAATAGAAATAGCATAAAAAATGATTTAAGAGATATCAAAATGATTTTGATTGTGTTTATTCTCTTAATTATTTTCATGGTTAAGTCTTTTTAGAATTTATTAGTTTTCTTTTTCTTACTTAAACCCTTCCCCTCCCCCTTTAATATTTATCAAGAAATATGTAATTAAACAAGAGTAAAAATAGAAGGGTGGATGTAGAAATATTTTAAGGGTAAATATATCAAGTAAGTAGATTAAACAACAAGTGTTTTAAAATAAAAATATTGTAAAAAATTTCAGGTCTATATCAAGGAAGATTTATAGATCCAAAGATAACACCTGTTTTCAAAGAAAATTTTGAAAGGAGTTTTTTTAACCATTTTTTGAAAACATGTATTTGAAAAGTATGAAAGAATTTTCAGCCTATTTTCAAGGACATTTTGTGAAGTATTTCTAAGTATTGTTTCAAGAAAATTTTAAAAGTAATCATGTTTATGAAAAAGTTCCTTTCAAAAGCATTTTTTTTAGAAAATTTGTAAGTATTTTGTACAATAAGTTTTAAAGAAATTAGGCAAATTAGGTTTGGAAATATTTTTAAAATATTTTTCAAAACAAAATTTAACAAAATATTTTAAAGTTTTTAACAAAAGTTCCAAGTATTTTCAAGGACATTTTTCAAAAATATGTAAGTTATGTCGTTACGCCCCAGAGGAGTCCCTGTCTGATAAACGGACATCTCTCCTGTAACAGTGACAATGAAACCTAGATACATAGCCACATGATTATACAATAATAATATCTATAGCCCATATGGCTAGAAGCAAATACGACCATGCAGTATACAGCTCACATGATTGGAATGATACACAACCATGCAGTATACAACCCACACGGCTAGTAATAAACAAAATATAGTGGAAGACATAAAGGGAAACCCATAAACCAAAATGACAAATTGCTAGTCGGCTAGGCTTTACACAACAACTATCAAAAACATCAAAAGTAGCCACAAGGATAAACACCAAGTTCATGACAAAATTATTACAATCCCGAGTACATAAAATCCAAAGAAATGCAAGAAAAGCATAAAGCAAAGTATAGACCATTCTTCGATATGACGTGGCACTGGCAGATAGGATACTTCAAGCAACTCCACAATCATCTACCTTCTACCTGAGAAAAAAGATAATATACAAATCGGGTGGTGAGTGCAAGTGACTCAGCAGGTAATAGATAAGATAATGCATGGTCTATATAAAATATGGAGATCAAAACATATAGTCTCAGTAAGGAAATAAGAACATAATCATATTGACATAATCAATGCATATAACCATAATTGACATAATAAATGTACATAACCATAACTGATATAATAAATGCATATAACTATAACTGACATAATAAATGCACATAACCAACTGACATAATAAATGCACATACCTAATTTAGAACTGACACATACGGTATAATGATTAGTAAACTTATTAGGGATCAATAACAGATCTACTCGTAACACCTGAGCAATATAACCGACAATATATACATGTATGATAAATGAACATATGTGAAGCATACCAATCATATGCAACAATCATATCTCAAGCATGTGCAACAATCACAAGCAAATGCAGATATATCTTTGAAAGATGCATCGTGCATCATATGCAATATGCACGTGCATGCAACATGGTCACTCCCACCCACGCCTCAAGACACCATGACCCCTATGTGACCTAGAGGCTAGGACAATGACAATTATACTATTCTCTAGATAACACTATAGAGTGGCCGAAGCGGATAGTTCGCTAATTAGCTATCTAACTACATAGTGACCGGATCCCTGACTGCTCACAATGTCGTATATCACTATCCCTGAGTGGCCGAGTGGCATGACAGGATAGGCTGAACCTAACTCTAGCAACCACTACCCCTGAGTGATCGAGTGGGCAGCGAACATGTCTGATGACTAGATCATACCATAAGGGAGAAAGTGGTCATCAACATGCACATATATGACTGATGATTAGCTCATACCTGTCACGCTCCGCAAGTGTACGGAAATGTCGCAAGTAATATAAAAGATTATCGTATCCACAGGGACTGGAATAAGCACTAGAAATGTCTCAATGCGAATTAGCTAAACAACTATCCAATCGTTTCAAATGCAAAGTGAAGGTAAACAAATCTAATATTATAGATCTACAAACAAGAGTTTAGTGTTTTGGGTTATGATAAGGGAGATTCTAGGAGTTTCAGTTTCTTTGTAAGATTTCTTGAATGTAAATGGTTCACCAATTCTTATCCCTCAATTGCCAAACACTTGTAGAAAGTTGCCGGTTCTCTCTTGCAATAGACAACCGGCTAAGAACTGAGAAATGTATCTAAATATGATCAATTAGACGTGAACCTACGTTGTCCTTACACAGAAGCGCACCTATTACTATGCCTTCCTCGGATATCAACATAGAAGCCCACAACTTATTAATCTATCAAGATACAAGAAACTAATCACAAAATTCATCCTACTCTCTTGAATATTCCTATTTCCTCTTCAAGATTATCTCTCAAACGTCCTTACACGGGCTTGCACCTGTCACGTGGATCCCTCGGATGATCGAGTGAGAGTTTATCTTTACAAAGTCCACAAGAAATCCAAACAATCAATCAAGAATGAGAATTAAACACAAATCACCATTAATCATTCAAGATCTAATTGATACAAGCAAGACAATGTCATTGAAACAAGAAAATGGCAAATCCATAAGAGATTACATCAATCTATCATACAAATACTCCCTTAATCCTAGAATACAAGATCTACTCCATGAATCGAGGAAGAATATCCGAAGAAATGAAGATTACAAGCATTTCTTAAATCCCCAATCCAAGAAACCAAGAAAAGGGGGAAAGAGAAAACTTATCTACGAAGAAGCCTCGTCTTCGGATCCAATCC